>NC_143551.1:7687500-7987500 GCF_054136105.1 Typopeltis vanoorti | reverse complement strand
TTCTCCCTGGTGCAGGACACCAGAGTGTACAGAGGATTTGAAATTGGAAGTGATCACTATTTAGTCTTGAGCAGGATAAAATTGAATTTCATATTGAAAAGAATGATATGTAAGAAAGTTTTAAAGCTAATAAAAGTTGAGCAGCTCTCAGATGTGAATTGTAGACTAAAATACAGAAAGAATATTGAAAAGAAAATGAAAGAGTTTGAGAACAGGAATCAAACCTTGGAGATTCAGTGGCAAACTCTGAAGAAAACATTAATTGATTCTGCCAGAGAGGCATGTGGTGAGGTTGTGTGCAAGGATAAAAAAATCAGAACTCCCTGGTGGACCCAGGAAGTTAAAGAGGCAGTGAAGGAAAAGAAGAAAGCACATCAAAAGTTCCTGGCAAATAAGTCAGCTTTTACTCTTACAGAATACAGAGACAAATGTAAGAAAGCTAAACAGTGTGTAAAACTGGCTAAACAAAAGTCATGGGAGGACTTTGGCAAGAATATAGAAAATAAATACCAAGAAGTGGCAAAATATTCTGGAGGTTGTTGAAGAAGCTTAGGAATGAGGAAAGAGTGCTGTAAAAGGGGTTAGAGATGAAAAAGGTGACATGGAAACAGGAGAAAAAGATATCCTTGAAGTATGGAGTAATTACTTTGAGAAACTACTAAATGAAACAAGCAGTGATGACAGCACAGTGATAAAAAACACTGACCAAGCATGCAGTCAGGAATACATATCCATACTTGAAGTAGAAAAAGCCATCAAAGGCTTGAAATGTGGAAAGGCAGCAGGAGTAGATGATATTCGACCAGAAATGCTGAAGTATGGTGGTATAAAAGTCTTACAGTGGCTGCACTGCATAGTTCAGAAAGCCTGGACAGAGGGACGAATTCCCGATGATTGGAGTAGAGCTCTCATAGTGCCCATATGTAAAAAGGGAAATAAAAATGAATGTGAGAATTACAGAGGTATTTCCCTACTGAGTGTTCCTGGCAGGATCTATGCAAGTATACTTGAGAAACGGTTGAGAAGAATTGTGGAAGCTGGGTGAAGAACAAGATGGATTCAGGCCAAATAGAGGCTGTCAGGATCAGATCTTCACTTTACGAAAAATAGTGGAGAAATCATGGGAATATAACAAAGATCTGTATTTGAGTTTGTCAATTTGGAAAAGGCATATGACAAGGTGCCAAGAGAGAAGCTATTCAATACGCTGCAGTTATATGGTGTCAATGGGGCATTATATCAAGGAATACTTAGTCTTTATTTGAGTTGTAAGTCAGCAGTTAGAATTGAAGGAAGTATAGGAAGATGGTTTAATGTTAAATCTGGTGTGAGACAAGGATGTACATTATCCCCTCTCTTATTCATTATCTATATGGATCACATTATGAAAGAAAGTGGTATTAAACATGATATCAAAATTGGAGATGTGAATATCAGCTCTTTGCTTTATGCGGAGGATGTTATACTTCTAAATAAATCCGCTACAAGTCTGCAAGATTCTCTGACTAAATTGAATAACTGTTGTAATAGATACGGTATGAAGGTCAGCAATAAAAAAACAAAGACAATGAAAATAGGCAGAATCATTGAAAATATCAACTGTGTTGTGAATGGAGAACCTGTGGAACAAGTAAAACATTTCAGCTACTTAGGCACGATTTTTAGTGAAGATGGTAAATTCAATATAGAAATAGACAACAGAATCAGCAAAGCTGGTATGGTGGGAAGTCAATTGAATAAATTCATATGGAATAAGAGAGAAATTAGTCGGAACACTAAATTAGCTATATACAAGACAGTGTCCAAACCAGTTTTAACTTATGGATCTGAGAGCTTGGTCAGAAGTAAAACACTTGACCAAAGACTAGAGACTGCAGATATGAGAGTCCTGAGAAAGATTAGAGGCGTGAACAGATGGCATCAATGGCAATATCATATTAAAAATGAGGATATTAGGAAAGAACTTGGTATTGTCAGCATCCAGGAATGCGTTAGCAGAGCTAATCTCAGGTGGTATGGTCACTTAAATAGAATGGGAGAGGAAAGATTAGCAAAACAAGTGTTCTCTGCCAGGTTGGCAGGAAAACGACCCAGAGGAAGACCAAGGTATAGGTGGATTGATACGGTACAAAGTGCCTTAGACGATAGAAATATAAGATCTGATAATATTGGAGTCTTGACAAGTAACAGACTGATTTGGAGGAAAATTGTAGATAGGAAGTTAGTGATGATGTAATTTTTTCATGTAGTACTATCATATCGTCTACACATCTTCAGGGTACATAGCAGGAATTTGATAATGATGATGATGATAGTTAATATTTTTATTTCTTCGTTAAACAATGGAGTCTATCATGATTTTGTTATTCTTTTTTTTACTCCTAATACTTCCGTTGCTATTTCAGTTAGATTTCTTTTAGAAATCTTCCAATTATCTTCTACATGTTGTTCGCTGCTTAATGGGTTATAACCCATTAAGCAGCGAACGTATGTTTTAATCTAATGTAGTATAATGTTTTATATACTATACATAATGTTTTCATGATTTCCTTTTTTAATAATTCCATTTCTATTTCTGATGGGTGCATTACTTTGTTACATAAAAATTAAAAATATTAAATCTGTAGTAATTTAATCCTTAAATATATTATTAACTGCCTGCTTGTAGTCTTATAAATTGTAATGCATTTTTATTTAATTTTTTATTTTTATAGTCCTTGATTTTCTTATTACAAATGTATTTTTTTAAATCTAATAATAATAATTCGATGCCTCCATTTTTCATACATTTGTATGTAAACCAAAAGGAAATAAACTGAATTTTTACGGCTGTCACGTGTGTATAGAACTAATTTAATCGATAATTATTCAAGTAAATGAAGTGAATTTAAGGTAATCATAAGGTACATTTTTGTATGATTTAACGTAAAAATAAATTAATTAGACTTATAGCCATGTTTTCCTGATATTTGGTCAGCACCCTTTGCAACTATTAACACACACGTGTTGAGATGATGCCACTACTTCCTGCCTACCATCCACTCATTTATATTGTCCCATTACCGAGCATACGAGGGATATTTCAACAACTGTAGAAACATGGGGTAGTTCCTTATGGGTGAATACAGGGATATGACAGTTATTATTATTATTATTATTATTATTATTATTATTATTATTATTATTATTATTATTATTATTATTATTATTATTATTTAAATATACTTTAAATATACTAATAGGAAACGGTCTAGAGACCATAAAAGCCAGCTTAGCAGACCTTGTGCAAGAACTTTTTAAGAAACAGAACGAACAAATAACAAAAAAATCTAGCGAATATGAAGATTTGGTAAAACATAATAATTTAGCAGTTATAGAAGTGTTGCAAACGGAAAAAGACATCAAAATGAGCACTAACGCACTAAATGACAGGCAACACAATTTGATGAAAGAGACATCCCAACTCCGTCAAGAACTTCATTCTCTAAAACTAAATACGAACGTTTAAATCAGCAATAACATAAAAAAGATCTTGTCATAAACGGTCTTCCTGAAACGGCACCTACAGAAAACCTCAGAGAAGTGGTTTTAAAATTAGGCCATATAATTCATACAGCTTAACGACATTCAGAACGTAAATCGGATTCCTAGGAAGAGCAAAAACCAAGACTTGCCGCGACCTGCACCAGTCATAATTCGTCTTAAGAGCAAATCCACAAGAGACAATCTCATAAAAGCCAGCAGGCAGAAAAAACCAGTTGCCTAGGACTTAAACGCACAGCAAGACAATAGACCAATCTTCCTATCCGAATATTTAACAACATTCAACCAGAATCTGTTGTACCAAACAAGAAAAGCAAAAATGGAAAAAAATTACCAATTTTTGTGGACCAGAGATGCCAAGATATTCATAAGGAAGTCACAAACTTCAAAGCCGATATAAATTAAAAGCACAGAAGACATAGAAAGGCTGCCACTGTGAAGAAAAAAGCCTCCTAAATAGTTCAAAAAGAAGCCCACAATAAAACAGAATGTGAACCATCAAGACAGATGCAATAACACAGGATATATCGGCAATTTCACTTTGATCGTACCTTTCAGATCATTCATTTGACCTCCCAAACATCTGCCTACTTCCAACACAGCAACCAAATCAATAACAAATATAAATATATATAACCAGCATCACCCTCAGATAAGCTAATTACAAAGCTTCGAGGGTGCAGTTGAGTTACATCCCAGTAGTAGTATTTATCTAACATTATTCACTTAACATTCTGTAATGAATTCTAGTAGTAAACAGAAAATATGATAGTAATACTTCAGCTAAATATTTAAGTTTAAAAATTATATATTTAATTTACATATTTAAATTTTTAAAAAAATTATTATTATGTAAACTGCAACATAAGTAATATTATTCAACTTGTGAGTTATTATTAAGTGTAAAGTATTACTATGATTATTATTAATGGTAATAATACACACTTTTTACACTTGTGTCAATGAGAAATTCTTCAAATGATAATGATATTAAGAGTAATTATAATTCTTACTGAACCATTTTGCAAGGAAAAGTTGCATTGTTGCCTAAATGCTAGTATATTCATGTAATTATTTGAGAGATAATAAACTATTATTATTTAAAAAAAAAAAATATATATATATATATATATAAATATTTTTTTTTTTGCATACAAAATTTTGCATACTTGCATACAAAAAAAAATTATTATTATTATTATTATTATTATAGACGAACACGAATCATATTATTATTATAATATAATAAACAATAATAGACGAAGAAATAGTCAACCACGAAATAAGAAAAACAAACTGGGAACACCTGGCATCAGATTCAGCAGATATCTTATACAACAACATTAAACTCACACTGGAGGAAATATATAAGAAAGCTACAAAGAAAGTCCGAATTCGATCAAAAACAATACAAAATCCTTGGATAACACAAAACTTCATCCTAGAAATACACAGAAAGGACGCTTTATGGAAAGAATTAAAGCGATATCCAAATAACACAACTTTAAAAACTAAATATAAGATAACAAGGAATCGCCTTACAACACAAATCGCCTTACAACACACTTTAACCAATACTTAGCAGACTCCATCCAAGACCTGCACATAAATATTCCCCCAATCACAAAACGATACCCACCACGTGGACCACAATCAAAACAGACACTATGGTAACAACTATAAAAGAAGCAGAACTTCTCTCTCTGCAATACATGAAATCAAACCAAGCAAAGGCCCAGGAATTGATGGTATTAGACCTAAAGATATAAAGCAACATGCAACTAGTTTAAGTCCTATCCTACTAAAATTAATAAATAAAATATTTAAAACAGGACAGATACCAAGCATGCTAAAGACCGCCATAATGACACCCATATACAAACATGGAAAAAGAAATTTAATGAGCAATTACAGACCCATAGCAACATTACCAATTATCAATCAAATTATGGAGCGGATCATACTGAATAAACTCACACCATACACTGAGATCTTTAATATTATCCCCAAAACACAATATGGTTTTCAGAAAAATGAGGGAACAACATCTCTCTTGGAAGACTTTACAGACGTAATTAATACCGCCTTAGACAAAAATAAAACTGCCATGGTAGTCTTTATTGATCTAACAAAAGCATTCGATACACTTACACATCAAACCTTGTTAGAAAAGCTGAGGAATTTTGGAATAGACGAGCCTCATCACAGGTGGTTTACAAACTGCCTTCAAAATAGAAAGCAAATCATACGTATCGGATCAAACTGAAGCAGAGAGCTACCAGCAACCTGTGGAGTACCACAGGGAGCTGTACTCTCCCCTAATCTATTCAATATTTACAAGCACGATATTAATCAGTTACCACTCAAAGGTAAGATATTCCAATACGCAGACGATAAAGCAATAATATCCATCCATAATAACGCAAGCATAGCCCAAACAAATATGCAATATGACATAAATCTGATCATAGACTGGCTCACGAAAAACTCCATACACCTAAACTCAGAAAAGACAAAATTAATGATATTCAGAAATCCACTCACTCGACCAGTTGATAACAAATATATAACCATCCAACATCCACTTTCCAACATAAAAAACACACAGAACAGCAAAACCACTATGCAAATTGGAGCAATTCCTGTTTCTCTCCCCCACCCCGCACACACGCACAAGCACACACACACACACACACACACACACACACACACACACACACACACACACACACACACACACACACACACACACACACACACACACACACACACACACACACACACACACACACACACACACACACACACACACACACACACACACACACACACACACACACACACACACACACACACACACACACAAACCTATGACAACCCCCCTCTCAAAAGCCATCACTACAAGACCACAAAGAAACAAACACCCCATGTCGAAATCCAACCCTATTTGCAAAAAAAAAAAAAAAAAAAGTTAAACTGTAATAGTAGTCGAAGTCTTCCAAGCACGTACCAACAAACAGTAAAATCAACACCTGGCTTGCGACCAGTATAGGAACATAACCATGAAACCACCACTATCTATCATCTATTATCTTACTCAGATAAGCTCTGCTAAGCTTCGAGGAAGAAAATTATTAACTTGCAAGTATAATGTGCTATAAATATTATATATATATATATATATATATATGATTATTAGAGTATCTATGTATGCAATTTATCTGAGAACAAAAAAAATTCAAAAATATTATTAACTTGCAATTATCTGTTATATAATTGTTACAAGTATCTGTTATATATAAATATTAATCGTGTATATATAATTATTACTGTATCTATGCATATAATTTTGAGACGAAAAGAATATTATATATGTTATAATAATTTATATACGTTTATATATTTATACTTAATCTGAATTATATATTAGTAAATACTGTATATATGTATAAATGAATGACAATAAACTTATTCTATTCTAAAAAAAAAAATTGCATATGTGTAAATACTGTTGTATAATCACTTTCTCAAACGTTGAAAAAAAAATTGTAAACTACAACATGTAATATTGTATAACCTTTGTAACTCTGAACTATATAATTGTAAATTATTACCGTGATTATTATTTTAAGAAATACCAAAAAAAAACTATGTTACCATCATTATTATTGAAATCTCATTATGTTTAATACTCAGTGCTGAACCAGTACAAAATAATGTACTGAATGAATCAATATGATCATTGTATATATGTAAATATTTGAGAGATCAATAAAAAAAATAAAATAAATAAAATAAAAAATATTATTATTATTATTATTATTATCATCTGGAAAATATACCAACAGTTAAGAAACCATTAACACTAATATACACATCACAAATCACAATATACACATCACAAATCACCATTGCCTACATCCCATACATAAACAGTAGCAACAACACAAATAGTGAAGGCTAAATCCCACTCTCTTCATAAAAGCTAACCCAAGCTTCGAAGTAGGTGGGATTAACTTGACTCACTCATCTACAAGTAATCCTTATAAGCAAATGCAGTAATTTGTATGTATAATCACTCTTTCTCAAACTTAAAAAAATAAAACAAAAAAATAAAAAATTATACAAAAAATTCTGTATAATTTTCATTGTTAATATTAGAAGAACATGTGTTGTAAATACATAATATAAAGGCAAAGAGGTATTATTAAAATTTTTAATTGAAATCCAATCTAGGAATTGCAGCACTTCGTGCTGAACTCTGTAAAATTATGTTGCAATGTCACACAAGATCTTTATTGTATGTATAAATATTTTAGTAATCAAAAATAAATACATATTGTTTTGATAAAAAAAAATATTAATAATATTATTATTATACAAAACAGTCAGTAGAGTATATAACAATACAGAAGATACTGATTATTATGTGATAATATCAATAATATATTATTACTATGTAACATGAAAAAAATGTAATAACTTATTCTTATTATTAAAAAATTATATAAATAATGAGTTTACATTGCATGTTTGTGAGAATTAGGAAATATAATATTTTAATTGCATATGTGTAAATACTGCTTTGTAATCACTCTTTTTCAAACTTTAAAAAAAAAAAAATTGTAAACTACAACATGTAATATTATATGACTTGTTTACGTAACTCTGGACTTTAAAATTATAAATTATTACTGTGGTTTTATTTTAAAAAATAGCAAAAAAACTATGTTATCATCATTATTATTGAAATCTCATTATATGTAGAACTTAATGCTGAACCTTGTAAAATAATATACTGAATGTTGCTCAAGATGATCATTGTAAATATGTAAATATTTGAGAGATCAATAAAAAAATATGATTATTATTATTATTATTATAACAAGACCTCAGACTACTAATCATGTCACATATAAATACAATAATCACTACGGAAAGGCCACGCAAAACTTCTACATCCCAGAAATGATATACAAATTACCTTTTGAATACAGAAACCTTACAAACTACAATAGCCTGAAAAGAGCTCTAAGGACATACTATGAACAAGAAACACCCACCCAAAATAGCATACAAACTTAATGAAACAAAATATATTCGCTCAGGCTTCCAGTTCAGCGACGCATCAATACATTCCAATCTATTGTGTGTGTGTGTGTGTGTGTGTGTGTGTGTGTGTGTGTGTGTGTGTGTGTGTGTGTGTGTGTGTGTGTGTGTGTGTGTGTGTGTGTGTGTGTGTGTGTGTGTGTGTGTGTGTGTGTGTGTGTGTGTGTTTCGAGGATGAAAGCAAAGAAATTAGTTCTCATCCAAGATGTATCATATGTAACCAAATGCATGTAATGTACGTATCATATGAAAACCAATGTATGTAATGTATGTATTATATGTAAACAAATGTATGTAATGCATATAATAATTGTAACAAACGTATGCAATGTAAAAAAAAAATCTCTTAAATGTAAATCATGAGTTTACACTATATGTTTGTAAGAATAAGGGATTATAATATTTAGATTGCATATGTGTAAATACAGTGGTATAACAACACCTTTTCAAACTTGAAAAAAAAAAATAGTAAACTACAACATGTAATATTATACAACTTATGTAACTCTGAACAATATAATTGTAAATTATTATTATGATGTATATAAAAAATAAAAAAAACTGTTATCATCATTACTATTTAAATCTCATTATATGTAGCACAAAGTGCTGAACCTTGTAAAATAATATACTGAATAGATGATCATTGTACATATGTAAATATCTGAAATAATAATAAAAAAAAATAATAATAATAAAATTATACAAAAAATTCTGAATAATCTTGATTGTTAACATTAGAAGGACATGTGTTGTAAATACATAATATAGAGGCAAAAAATATTATTAAAATTTTTAATTGAAATCCATATTGATTTCAATTAAAATATTAAAATATGATTGACATAAATATTGATCTGCTAAACGACAGTCGTTATTCTCTCGATTTCATAGCTTTATTTGCCAGGTATGGCTTTGAGCGACATGTAAATATCCCGACGCAGGATTTCAATGGCTATGCTTCGCATTTGGATCATGTGCTTGTAAGAAAACAAATGCCAACTAAAGTCAAGACAGCAGTATTAAAACAGTCAATCACAGATCGCTTTCGCTAAGAATCCCTCCATTGACAGAAAATTTGTCAGCGTCCAGAATCCTAGAATAAAATACAGTGTCGCAAAACATAAATTAAGTACCATATCCTGGGAACATTTACAATCTGAAACCAATGTTGACGATGCTTCCTGTTTAATATGTTCCAGTTTCATATGCTAAAGAAATTGTATATTGAATATCAGTAACTAATGATACTGAAATAGAACACTCCAGTATCATACTCCAAGGAAACAGGCGAAAACTAGCGAAGCCGAGGATAATGATAGACATAAAGCAATGTATACACCTCAGAGATAAGATGTAAAAAAAAAAAACACAAACAATACCCTGATAATGAATACTATGAGAAAAGCTTCACATATTATAGGAACCGAGTAAGTGAAAAATTGAAAGAAGGAACAAACGCGTATTACCGTAATGAATTTTCGAAATGTGAAGGTAGTTTCAAAAAACAATTGAAATGGAGATTCTTAACTCTGACAATTATAAGAACATTATATTTCGCCTGGATACAAACTGTTATAGAGTACGGTATACTTAGCTGGTTAAGAATATATCACACCACCCTGACATCATTAATGTCTTTACAAAATAAATTAATACGCATTTTATCCAACATTAAATATAGAGGAACTACAGTGAACACCAAATATACCGTATAAAATATCCTTCCCTTTGTTTGTTTTTACAGGAGGCTACGTTTCCTAAAAATTGATAACCAGTACGTAAATATTAGAAAGGATACTCCTTTCTGCAGAAAAGCGAGCTGAAAATATTTTATTACTAAAACGCAAAAATAAAAATACAGAAACACAATATCAATTTCGCTATAAAATATTCAACGGTTTCCCCTCTTAAAACGAAAGGAAAACAAAATAAACATATTCAGAAACCTGATTAGAGAGTACCTAAATTTTTATAAGAATATTCAAAAGTTGTTTAAAATAATTCTATAAAAAGTAATTAACCAATTTACACCAAGGCAAATTAACCAATACAAGCGATTCAAGTAATTACTGAACTGCATTGTTCTTATTCCATGTATACATATGTGTAATGTAAGCATTATTCTCATATGTGTAATTGTATATTGTCAATAGCTTTGTGTACTATTATTATTTTTGGGATTACTGAATGAACTGCGTAGTTTTCATTCCACGTATACCAAGAGCAGCACAAGCAGCACACACACACACACACACACACACACACACACACACACACACACACACACACACACACACACACACACACACACACACACACACACACACACACACACACACACACATTCTTCTCTAAATTATTCTCTAAATATATTACCAATATTTTGTGTACTACCTATGCAGTGCAATTGTTACACTTCTTGTAACCCGGATGAGCTCATGCTCTTGGGTTATACGTAGGATGACATTGTTTTACAATTTTATCATTTAGAAAGAAAATTTAAATGAATGAGAATGTAAAGAAATGATATGCAAATTCTTAATGTACTGTAATAATATAATGATTACTAATGATAACTCAATAAATGAAATTAAATGAAAAAAAAAAAAAAACACTTGTGAAGTATCGAAACACTGGAGAGGTGCTTCTGTCATTCATATCGAATTCATTCTAAAGGCTCGAGAATCTGACCCGGTATTCGGTACGAAACATTCATAAACTAATCGCAGAGTGTATTTTTTTGTCCAACTTAATTTGTTGATCAATAACCCGATCAAAATGCTTTCCCAATTAATCAAACCCTTCTCACTCTTTCCATGGCGGTCTGGCTGGGAGTGTGGAGAGGATATCTCCATCCCAGATAAGGAATTGTTTGATTGATTCCGCAAACAGAGTGCAGATTATAAAACATTTCATACTCTGAAATATTTATCTGAAAAAAAAAAAGACCCAAATTCTTTAAACTTGAAAACTTATTCAGCACGAACCAGTTTTGATGTGGTGGTAGATTGCTGAACTTTAATTTTTAGCATGGATGTTTGCAGTTTAGTAACTACTTATAAAGTAGAAAAATGCACTTACTCTCATTTCTGACAGACGGTTATCGAAGGCGCAGGAATTTCTGTGGGCTTGACAATTTCTACATCCACCACTGTAGGATATTCCCAACACATTTTCATGAAGGTGACTGCTTGATACAGGAACCCAGCAATGCATATTAAAATTACAATAGCTTTGAAGTAGCCTCTTGAACCGAGTTTTATATCAGGAAAGAATTTAGTGAATCTTCACGAGGTTAATATTAGATCCTCTGTGGAACTTCGCCTGTCTTCTATGTGTTCATTATGATACTGAAATGATCGAAACCCTACTTAACAGTGCCGCGTGCAAGCTGCTCGCATAAAGAATATATTGGTACAATGAATGGGAGGAACATTGTCTTCTGTTTGTTTTAGTTCGATCGGTAATTATTATAATGAGGAAACTTTAAAATCAAATTAAAAGCGCGTCGATATTTGAATGGTCCACAATATAAGATTTAAGATGTTCCGTCGTTTTGTTTGCGTGCATGTGCACCATGCCCTAAATTCTCCTTCTACGCATAGTAATGGTTTATTTACATATCTGAATAATTTGTTCTAGATGTGAAAATATATCGATAGCAAGTCATGATTCCTAAGTTGCTCTGGGAATGAGACCGTTTCTGTGGCCAAGATGGAATAAATGAAATATGAAATACTTCATCATACTCGAGTTTCAATCATGAATGAATATAACTATATTTTCCTGTCAATTATTGATCGTCGAGACAACTGACTACAGACTTCACTTTGCTGGAACTTTATACTTGTATAGTGTATTTTTTAGGATCCGCAAGTACTGACTACTGCTATTTTATTAAAATAACCTCGCCTAAGAAGAATGCGTTACATTCAAAAATTTGGAATATTCATTCATTTTTACGATCTCATTAATTCATTTTTACGTACACACACACACACACCCACCCACCCACACACACACACACACACACACACACGCACGCACGCACGCGCGCACGCACGCACGCACCCACGCACATACACACACACACACACACACAAACGGAGAAATGCATCGAACTCGTTTAGAGAAACACCCCAGAGAGACTTTACCTTTAACAGAACTAGAGAGAGTGCCTTTTCCAGTCATTTTCCAGGGAACTCTGTGGCCTTTAGTTGTAGTTGTGAAATGTCTCTCCTGCATTTCACATCTACAACTAAAAGCCATTAAAAAAAACTAAAAATAGTGCAATTAATATGGAAACTATGAATAATATAAATGAAAGTTTTATTAATAAATGGACATTTGCCATTCAAATTTTGGAAATGACTGGATTTCAACTATATATTGAAAATAAGTAAAAAAAGTTCTATTTTATCAGTGGGAAATAGAATTTTCAATTTCACACTGGCTATTACCAGATAATCAGAAATTACCCTCGAGTTATTAATTTTTAAAGTAACTTAGAACTTCACCAACAGTGAATTCATCACCTGGAGAAATAATCAGGGATCACAGTATGAATGCCTCCACTCTAGTTCCACAGAAATATTCGTACCTGCACACCCGCTTCCAGACGTGCCATGCACAAATTTCATGAAAGCCATATTTTGTTTTGCCTTTTTGTATTACGCAATTTCTTTTTGACACAAATTTCACTATTAGTGTTGTATTACTAATGGTGGAAATAAATAAAAAAGTAGCAAAATTTAAGTCCTTCAACAGTGAACGATTATGATTGTTTTCCTCAATTGCTTTCCTCGTAAATGAGGAGATCACTGAATAGAAAGACAAGGGACATGAAATGGAAAGTGTGTTGTCCTGCGTAGCGTGTACAAACGAATTTTATAATAAACAACCTTCAGCAAAGCAATTTGTTGTATTGGAAGATACTCAAGAGAAAAGTAATCTGTTTGTATATATTCTTAACGAGTTGGGAGTTATAATGTTCATTGAATAATTGTGAATAGGACTGTTCCAGAGAGCAGAGATCGATGAATGGGAGTAAAAAGTACGCCTAGCATTTCGATCGTAAAATGTTGGGCAGCTAATGATGATATTTGTTATTATGGGCTTAGAAAAATTGGAGAAAGAAGAGAGGACTGTGAAGTTCAAAGAAACAGAAAATGCGTATTGCAGAAAAATACAGTTCAGTGAGAAAGGATCCAGTGAGTCAGGCGTCATCAATTAGCCAAATAACTCTGTTTCGAACGTCTATGGTAATTTTCAGAGGTCTCAGGGGCACTACCAAAACAGTGAGAGAAGTACTCCAAGGTAGACCGAGTTTGGAATTTTTAGAAAGACAGAAACAAAACTGGCGGAAATTATCGTATTTAGTAAAGCCAGATTTTGTAAGTCGAAGACAGAAACAAGTAGGCAAGAATGTCATTCAAAGAAGGAAAATCTGTTTGTCAGTGGAGTGAGTGTTATCAAAATATAAGTATAGGAATTTATTTCTTTGATGAAGATTTTTATTTTATCTTCAAACCGGATACCAAATACAACGACACATATTTTTACAACTTTTTCATATCATGTGAATGAGATGAAGGCAAAAACTATGGCTTCGAATTTTAAATTCCCTGTTGTTACTTACCGAATGTCTGAGAGCCCTTTACAATCGATTTCCTAAAAGTAATGTCACACTTAGTGGTGAAAGAGAATGAGATAAAACACGGTGGACAAATGGACCTGTTAATAACATTAAAAAAGTAAATGACATTGCCGTCTGGCGCTATTGTCGCCTCACAACTAATTCTGTTCCAAGATGGCGGACACTGGGCGAGTGTAATCCGAAACAGCTGTCTGGGAAGATATTCGAATTTTTGCAAGCAAAATCACTTCAATACGTGACATTCATCGTGATATGCTTGCTGTGTATGGCGAAAAGGTGATGTCAAAGAAGCAGGCGTGTTTTTGGTACAATGAATTTAAATTGATTGGTAGTAACACTGAAGATCGACATCGGGAGGGCAGCCCTTCATTGAGCAAGACAAAAGATAATATTCGACTGCATGAAATTGCATAAGTGGTGAACTTGAGTAAGTCCCCTGTTTACTAAACTGTTCAGTTTTCATTGTTTTCAAAGGTATGCTCCTTCTGGGTGCTCCGACAATTGTTCGAGGAGCACAAGACAACACGCATGAGGATGCGTCTGGAGAATCTGTTGAGTTACACCCACAAATGCGAGGATGTTTCGGATCACTTAGTCACGGAAGATGAGAAGTGAGTTCCTCATTTACACCGGAGAGCTTAATGACCTAAAACATCAACAATCTCCTATGCACAAAGAATTGAAAACTATTCCCGTAATCAGAAAAGTTATGCTTACTATGTTCTGGGATCGGGATGAGGAGATTCGTCAGGCTGTGCGATGTTGGTTATTGGTTGAGGACACAGATATTTATAAAATGATGTATTGTTGAGATAAGTGCATGAATAAAGTTGGAGAGATTGTGGAGAAGAAGCTTATGTTCTCTTATTTCTTGATGTGTAATTTCAAGTTCCAATTGATAAGAATCCTCGCGAAAAAATATGTTACCGTACTTTTCAGAAATCTGTCGTAGGTGATAAGGAATTGGACAATTGAACTTCGTTATTCGAGAAATATAAGCTGCTGAGAAACGCGATGGTTTGACGGGAAACGTTTCTTCGTTCTTCAGAGGGTGAATGTACGCATGTCTCCAAGTAACAGAATTGAACCACTGAGTAGAGTAATACCCACTTGAGTTTACTTCAATTTTCACTGCTTCATTATATCGCTCTTGATTGGCAATTTCAGAGAGTTGCCATCACAGCATCAATTCTTACATTCTTTTATTATTCAGTGTGCATTGTATAGAATACATTAACCTCCCAGCCTGCTGGTGTGGATGATATAGTCAGCTCTTCCTAGCTTTTTTTCATGGATCAAAACTTCTTCGGCATTCTACCTTTTATCATTCCATTACCTTCCTCCGCCGTTAATCTCGTTACGGTTATTCTATAGCCATTAGTGGATTAACTGTTGCTGAGTGACCTTTGTGTCCCCTCCCCCTGTCTTTACGTCTATTGTGTTGCTTAGAATTTCATTTATGTGCTAAGTTATTTGACCTTTTTGCCTCTAAAATGATTTATTGTCTCTTCCCAAAAATTGAAACGAATTTCACATATGCGAAAAAAATCAATCCTGAAATGGCACTGATCAGCGTTTGCAATGAATCTATTTAGTGAAAGTAAATTTGGTGTATTTTATTCTATAAATCAGTGCACTGGAAGAGTTGCACTGATTATTCTTTCACTTTACGTATAATAATTAAATATTTTTTTTTCGAATTTCAGAATTTTCATATGTTTGCTTTGAAAATATTGTGTCAAATATTTATATTTTTAAATAATATTTATTGAAATAAATATGTCCTTTTGCTTTCGTTTCTAACCAAATAGCATTATATGGATCATCATATTTCAGTTTTAGAAACGATTTTTTGTTATTAATAAAGACAAAATAAAAAAAAAATGTTAAAATGCTACATTGCATTACTCGGTTTCCGATTGTGTGTGTTTTTGGTATCAAAAATTTATATCCAATGATATTTTAGCAGTGATTCTTCGCCTTCGTCATTTATTTATTTATTTATTTGCATTATGCATATTACGATAATATCGAGTGCATATCCTCGTAGATATGTTGAAAATATAATGTGAAAAATATGATATACGGAATGATTCAAAATTTTTGCTCATTTTGAAAATTTTCTAATGCTCCCCCTCCCCCCTTATCCTCTCCTGGAACTGAATTGCATAACTACTCTAAATTTCTATACAGGTTTGAAAGCTTTTCTAGACATCATTCAAAATCAATTACTTCATTTTAGGGAGGGAAGTTAAATATAGAGGAACTACAGTGAACACCAAATATACCGAATAAAATATCCTTCCACTTAGACAAGTTTCTGTTTTTACAGGAGGCTACGTTTCCTAAAAATTGATAACCAGTACGTAAATATTAGAAAGGATACTCCTTTCTGCAGAAAAGCGAGCTGAAAATATTTTATTACTAAAGCGCAAAAAGAAAAATACAGAAACACAATATCTATTTGGCTATAAAATATTCAACAGTTTCTCCTCTTAAAACGAAAGGAAAACAAAATAAACATATTCAGAAATCTGATTAGACAGTACCTAAATTTTTATAAGAATATTCAAAAGTTGTTTAGAATAATTATACAAAAAATAATTATCCAATTTAAATTAGGAGAAATTAACCAATACAAGACATTCAAGTAATTACTGAACTGCATTGTTCTTATTCCATGTATACATATGTGTAATGTAAGCATTATTCTCATATGTGTAATTGTATATTGTCAATAGCTTTGTGTACTATTATTATTTTTGGGATTACTGAATGAACTGCGTAGTTTTCATTCCACGTACACCAAGAGCAGCCTACACACAGACACACACAAATTATTCTCTAAATATATTACCAATATTTTGTGTACTACCTATGCCGTGCAATTGTTACACTTCTTGTAACCCGGATGAGCTCATGCTCTTGGGTTATACGTGGGATGACATTGTTTTACAATTTTATTATTCAGAAAGAAAAGTTAAATGAATGAGATATAATGTAAAGTAATGATATGCAAATTCTTAATGTACTGTAATAATGTAATGATCAGTAATATTAACTCAATAAATCAAATTAAATGAAAAAAAAAAAAACTTGTGAAGTACCGAAACACTGGAGAGCTGCTTCTTTCATTCATATCGAATTCATTCTGAACACTCGAGAGCGTGACCTGCTATTATGTGGTACTAACCTGCTATATGGTACGAAACATTCATAAACTAGTCGTAGAGTGTATTTTTTTTTGTCCACCTTAATTTGTTGATCAATTACCGATCTAAAATGCTTCCCCGATTAATCAAACCCTTCTCACTCTTTCCATGGCGATCTGGCTGGGAGTGTGGAGAGGATATCTCCATTCCCGATAAGGGATTGCTTGTTTGATTCAAACAAACAGAGTGCAGATTTAAAATATTTCACACTCTGAAATATTTATCTGAAAAAAAAAAAAGACCCAAATTCTTTAAACTTGAAAACTTATTCAGCACGAACCAGTTTTGTTGTGGTGGGAGATTACTGAACTTAATTTTTAGCATGGCTGTTTGCAGTTTAGTAACAACCCATAAAGTGTAAAAATGCACTTACTCTAATTTCTGACAGACGGTTATCGAAGGCGCCGGAATTTCTGTGGGCTTGAAAATTTCTACATCCACCACTGTAGGATATTCCCAATATATCTTCATGAAGGTGATTGCTTGATACAGGAACCCAGCAATGCATATTAAAAATACGATAGCTTTGAAGTAGCCTCTTGAACCGAGTTTCATATCAGGAAAGAATTTAGTGATTCTTCACGAGGTTAATATTAGATCTCTATGGAACTTCGCCTGTGTTGTATGTGTTGTTCATGATACTGAAATGATGGAAACCCTACTTAACAGTGCCGCGTGCAAGCTGCCCGCATAAAGAATATATTGGTACAATGAATGGGAGGAACATTGTCTTCTGTTTGTTTTAGTTCGATCGGTAATTATTATAACGAGGAAGCTTTAAAATCAAATTATAAACGCGTCGATATTTGATGGTCCACAATGTAAGATGTTCCATCGTTTGTGTTGCGTGCATGTGCACCATGCCCCAAATTCTCCTTCTACGCATAGTAATGTTTTATTTATATATCTGAATAATTTGTTTTAGATGTGAAACTATATCGATAGCAAATCATGATTCCTAACTTGCTACTGGAATGAGACCGCGATGTTTCTGTGGCCAAGGTGGAATAAATGAAATATGCAATATTTCATCATACTTGGCTTTCAACCATGAATAAATATAACTGTATTTTCCTATCGATTATTCGTCGTCGAGACAACTGACTACAGACTTCACTTTGCTGGAACTTTATACTTGTATAGTGTATTTTTTAGGACCCGCAAGTACTGACTACTGCTATTTTATTAAAATAACCTTACCTTATATATATATAAATAACCTTATATATATATATATATATATATATATATATATATATATATATATATATATATGAAAGAATGATCATTAACTCGGTTAACATACATATATTTATGAAGAATTGCATGACTAGAACAGAGATTTAAGTAAAAAAGTTTTAATATAAAAACACTATACTAGTTTCGGCCTGCCTTCATCAGGTGACATTGTGTGTGTGTATATAACTCTGTGGCATTTAGTTGTAGCTGTGAAATGTGTCTCCTACATTTCACAACTACAACTAAAAGCCATTAAAAAAACTAAAAATACTGCAATTAATATGGAAACTATGAATGATATAAACGAAAGCTTTATTAATAAATGCTTATTTGCCATTTAAATTTTGGAAACGACTGGATTTCAACTATATATTGAAGCCGAATACAAAAAATTCTATTTTATCAGTGGGAAATAGAATTTTCTATTTCACACTGGCTATTACCTGATAATCAGAAATTACCCTCGCGTCATTAATATTTAAAGTAACTTTGAACTTCACCAACAGTGAATTCATCACCTGGAGAACTAATCAGGGATCACAGTATGAATTCCCTCCACTCTAGTTCCACAGAAATATTCGTATCTGCACACCCGCTTCCAGACACGTGCCATGCACAAATTTCATGAAAGCCGCGCTGTTGATTCTGTTTGTGTTCTTCAATGTAAAAAAAAAAAAAAACCTACCTGTGTAAACCTAAATGACTAACTTAAAGAAATCAAAATTAACCCACTTTATGCATATATTGTTTTGCATTTTTATATTACGCAGTTTCTTTTTGGCACAAATTTCACTATTAGTGTTGTATTACTAATGATGAGAATAAATAACAAAGTAGCAAAATTTAAGTCCTTCAACAGTGAAGTATTATGATTGTTTTCCACAATTGCTTTCCTCGTAAATGAGGAGATCACTGAATAGAAAGACAAGGGACATGAAATATAAAGTGTGTTGTCCTGCGTAGCGTGTACAAACGAATTTTATAATAAACAACCTTCAGCAAAGCAATTTGTTGTATTGGAATATACTCAAGAGAAAAGTAATCTGTTTGTATATATTCTTAACGAGTTGGGAGTTATAATGTTCATTGAATACTTGTGGCTAGGACTGTTCTAGAGAGCAGAGATCGATGAAGTGGGAGATGAATGGGAGTAGAAAGTACGGTGGCTCAGCATTTCGATCGTAAAATGTTGGGCAGCTAATGATGATATTTGTTTCATCATTAAGAACAGATATATGAGTAGAAAATAAGACACAACATAAATGGCGCAGCCGGCCTTTCTAATCATATATCTGTTCTTTAGTCTTTGGGTTAAATCCTCGTTAAACACTCATTTCGGTATCACGTGGGGGAGAAAGGAATTGCCTCGAGATCGAGCCAATACCACAATATCAGATTGTCTGAGATCGACCCCTCGTAAAATACTAAGAAATTTATATTTCGCTGCGCCACTTAGCGCTTTTAGATTAAACAATATTATTAATCAAGAGGTTATCCCAAAACAGTACTTAAGTGATACCTTGTAATTTCGCAAACGTGGCCAAAATCTATCCTTATTCTAGTCTCCCTCCTAGGTTCGTTGTACTCTTTTATAAGCGGTGAATCGGATTCCAGAAATCACAGATAGTCTTAGTTGGGTACAAAAGCAAGGTTTATTAGATATCATAAATATGTACATACAATACAATAAGCTTAATTCCCACCTTAAGGGAGTTCCTGACAGTCAGGATAGAATTAGAACATTACAATAATATAAGTATTCTCAAAATGATTAACTGTAAATCTCTGAAGTAAGATTTCTTATTTTTATCCTTAAATATCTTAATCATGCATGATGATCACAATAACTCTCTCGTTTCTTTATTATCTCAATCAAACCACACAAGATAGCATTTATATCCTTTGCAATCCCTTCATTGAAAGAAATTCCTTACTTTAAACATATTCTTACCCTCCTAGAACATATTATATAACTCTATCACAATAGGAGACAACACGATTCTAAGGTAACCCTCTCTAGATCACTGCAGTTCAGTCCTAATTAATATCATTAATGTCCCTTCTTCTGATTTTACAACGTGGCACAAATCTTTCATTCACAATCAGCAAAATACAAATAAAGTCAACTTATCTATCCTTGGTTCTGCGTCGCGTCAAAGGTCTACCAGAATCTGCCTCTCCCTAGACGAAATGTCCTTGTGCTCCAATCTGGCTTTCTATGGACAGCCGAGCTTATTCCTTCTGCTGAGATAATACGTCTAGTTTCGCCGCTGCCTCTATCGAAACCCTCCGGAATTGAGGCACTGCCACCTTCACCTGCTCACAACACTGTGAGACGAACACCAGGAGATCCAGGAACAAAATGCCTTTTTTCAGGGGTGTTAGACCCTTATATTTTTACCTTTCTTTCTCGGCGATTCTCGTATTCCGTAACGTCCACCCAACGCGCTCAGTCCAGCGTCCAGCTCTCTCTGCTATATCTCATGTGTGATGATGGCACGCGATTGCTTGGGGCGAACTGCTCCTTCGCGTTGCTGCTCCATGACCTTTGGACTTTACCTTCTCCCCCATCTTGAACTTGTACTAACATTCTACATCTCTTAGTACACAATGCTCTATTAAACTTTGCTACAGGTCTACACTGCCATTATTATTTAACTAGTTTGTGAGTGGTACAAAATGCATACTTATTTGTTTTCTTATAGTATGAAATATTGGATATATTTACAATGCGTTATTATAATACCCAGAGGCAAGCATGGTATAATGTTTCTTATTGTGAGTTCGCTCTGTTATACAAAGATAAGATGAAATATTTTAAGTTCCAACTTATCAAGGTATAACAATTCCAGATAAAACCCTAAAGAAATTCTTCGAAAGAGCATGAAAGCTATCCTGTCACAGTGAACTACTTCCTAAAAGAGAGAGAGAGAGAGAGAGAGAGAGAAGAGAAGAAAACACGACTCTTAACGTCTACATCATCAAAACGATAGTGATTTGTGTGTCTCATCTAAAATATGCATAATTAGTGATTTTCATGAAAATGCTCATTAAAGTATATTCTTTTTCTAGTGTATTTGTGTTTGTATTTTTTGCCATTTCAATAAAATATAACGTTATAATACTTCGTTTAGAGTTCCACCAAATACGAAATCCTGAGTTCTAATCCTTGTATTGCCGTGTAGAAGGGTGTGAAGGGTGTAACGATAATGAAGTGCTGTTATTAGTTCAGGAGCAAAACTGCTTTGCACAGAGCACCATTAAGCCAGAAGCATTTATAGTACCTGGGTTCTTTACGATACTTTAGGTACTGGAAGTCCACTAGGCATTTCACTATATAAAGTACTGTTTCCAGTATGGAAAGGGATAGCGATTTGATTTGTTTATTTACTTGCTTATGAGAGAATAAAAAAATATCTCCAGAAGAAGAAGTGAGTCTACATTTGGTTTGTTTTCGAGTTAAGATATTTCGGTGTGCTGAAGGTTGTTTTGCAGTTGTTCAAGTTTTGATTATTTAGACTGAGAAACGAACTGAAGTTTCTGCGTCAACATATTCAAAGTCACTTTGAGTATGTTCGGTTTTTTTTGTGGGGGGTGACGTGGCACTTGTTGAAAACGGAAGCTTGTATATTGTGCATGAATTATGTACCGAATGATCACGGGAGCCCTGAAGATCTATTCATGGATTTCACTGTCGATAAGATTTCTCAAAGGAGTAGACTTTATTGCAGCTGAGTTGTGGACTATTACTCGGAATCAGGAATTGCTTATTTATGCATTTACGTATTCTCGTATTTACAAAATTACAGTTGAATTCACAAGCCCACTCAAACTATTATCCGTTTTTCGAATAGTAAACATTCCCCATGACGATATGGCATCGATCTTGGTGACAAAAAATATGCACTCTGTCGCAAATTCATCAAGATAATGAAGTTCGATGAGGCTAAGAGCGTCGTCTTCATGGATCGCACTTCGTTGTCTGTTATCCTTTTTTTTCGTTATTTCCCTTAGTTTGACGTGAATTTATTTATGAGTGCCGGGACTGAATTATACGTCTATCAGATATTCATTTGTGCTGCACTGTTTCGATGTAATTTTATGGTATCGATTTTCACGCATGCCAATTATCAAGGAAGCCAAACGTCTTTAACTTGAATTACCTTTGCTGTGGTGAATAAAATTTCTCTATTTATTCCACCTTTCAATTGTGTGTGATTTTTGTTCGTCATCATTTCATGACGTTGAGTTAGCCAAAGACACGCAAATGTCAGAGTAATGCCCAATATGCAGATCTAAGAGTATTAGGGAGCTGTATTTCCCTTAGTTTGACGTGAATTTATTTATGAGTGATGAGACTAAACTATACGTCTATCAAATATTCATTTGTGCTCCACTGTTTCGAGGTAATTTTATGGTATCGATTTTCACTGCATACCGATTATTAGGGAACACAAACATCTTTAACTTAAATTACCTTTGCTATGGTGAATAAAATTTCTATATTTATTCCACCTTTCACTTTTGTGTGATTTTTGTTCGTCATCATTTCATGACGATGAGTTAGCCAAACACACGCAAATGTCAGAGTAATTCCTAATATGCAGATCTAAGAGTATGTAGGGAGTTTACGCTGTAGAGGAAAATAAACAGCAGACTAGCAACGGTGAATACATAAGCATTGATTATTTGAAGGCCATCAGTTTCTATAGAGTAGAAAGAGAGAGTTCACGTAAACCCAAATGTACATAGATATTCGGGCAGTTTTGCTTATTAAGGTTATACTTATTTCTAATAAGTCTAATAAGGTTATACTTATTAGACTTCATAAGCTATTACTAGCTTATGAGCTATGATTTCATAAGCTATTACTAGCTTATGAAGTCACGTTTCGCCTGACAGGACGATTTTGTAGGTGGTTTGCAGGTTTTTATCTTTGGTCAGGCATCGTACGTTGTAGTGGATATTTCTTTTTTCCTTTATGTCTACAACTCCGTGCTCTCTTGTGTACTCTAACGACCATAGTTTCGTTAACAGCAGTGAATTTCATTGCACTCTGTCACATATGATACTCCTTGTATTGGAGAAAGGTAAAAAAAAATCATCTTCTTTTGATTTCCTTCCCATTGCTTCCATTTAAGACTCTGCAATCTTGTTAACTTCTGTGTCAGTAAAAACCTAGTCATATTGTATTTATAACACTGTCTATCTTCATCTTACGTTCCTCGATACCTTTATCTCAAAACAGGTTATGACTATTTGAAATAACTTTATTCCTCGAGAATTTGTAATAAACAAATATTCAAGTTTCAGTAATGTGTGGAGGCAATTGAGAAATATCGACTTTTGCACGACTTCCTTTACTCAACAACTAAACAGAAATTTCATACAAATTAAACTCACCTTGTACTCTATAAAAATAGCAATCCTATACAAATTAAAATCCACCTTTTCCTTGGACTCATCAGTGTCGTTATACTTGGACCTAGAAGAGAAGCAACCATGAATCTGGAGGCATTATAGTTTCCTTTGAATGAGTGTGTGTTCTCTGTCAATTTTCTTGATATTGCAAGTGAGTCTCCGATATGATAAGACCAACTACTGCTGAATGATACCAGACCGATGTTATGTTGCAATGTTTGTGTAAAGTCTCCTAAAATGCTAGACGAGAAGTGATCTTATGCTCTTATAACTGAACTGTATTTCTGAGGTTCAGTTCTCAAGACATGAGATAATTTCTTCAGATGAAACGGCTTAACTTCGAAACCGTCCACAACTTATGGAACATTTATAACGATTCTTAACCATCTCCTTAAAATTCAGCTACTTTCTCACGAAAGTAGCATCTTTTTCTTCTGGAGAACTTTTTTTTAAACAAAAATTGTGCCAATTATGACCTTTTTTCTTGATTACTTGTATTAATAAATTAAAGACTTAATTCTGTATGTTAAACTAATATTTACTTGACTAACATACAGAATTAAGTCTTTAATTTATTAATAGAATTTGCCTTTTCCGACCTACATACGAAATTAAGAAAGATAATATAATAGTCTCATCGATTCTTAAGTGGTAACACTAGCCTGTGATGTACCTACAAAACCCTGTTAGTTAAAATTAGCGATTAATTATTTCTTGCTGATCAGCTTTACATTGTTTCACTGAAATGTACAGCTTTTGTGACATTTTAAACACATCATGCTCATTTTTAACTGCTTGTTACAACTGACATAGTTAATTATTCCGTATTGCACTAAATCTCTCAAAAATCGTTTAACCCATGCAGCAGCAGCAGCTACTCATGAATCTTTAACAGTTGATTTCTAAAATTGTTAATTTTAGAAAAGAACTATTATTGAAAAAACATAAGTTTTAATTCCTCTTCCTTCATTCTCTCTCAACTTGTATTGCAATTACACATTTTCTGAATAACCCGAAATTCGTGTCTTCATATCTAAAATTAGCAAGTTAGTTTTTCATTAGAGTGGAAGTTTCCGATAACACCCAGTTGGTTGACAACGGTGTAACCGCATCTTGTATGTCGAATACCTTGTGTATTCCTATTTAGTAATTTTTGAATATTTTTATCTTGAAAAAAAAAAGACATTCGAGAAGGCAAACAAATTGCTCCTTCCACAGTCAATTTTTATGGAAATGCAGCGAATTTTTCTTGTGATAACATTGTTTTAGATATCCCACCTACAAACAATATGTTACTTTTTCTTGAACACGTTTCCTTTCGAAAGTAAAATGCATTTACGGTTGACTCAGTTTTCTTTGAAAACAATCTTATATAAAAAATGAATCCACAGTGTGCTGAAAAACCCTTTTGTTATTGTCATCAATCTTTGTTTCGCTATGTTCGTGGTGTCAAATTGATTTTGTAGGTTTTGTGTTCAACTTACAAAAACAGATTAGTAAAAGAAATATTATTCAAGATACCAAGTAATTTTATATAAATAAAACTTGGTTTTTAATCCTATTTCCCAAGTAAGAAAAGAGACAAGTACGTCAAGTTTGCACCTCCACCTAGTTCAAGAATGAGGCAACTCATGGTATAGTGGAGGCGCAAACTTGATTTACTTATCAGTTTGCTTACTTGGATTAAAAACCAAGTTTATATACAATTACTTGGTATCTTGAATACTTAATATACCCAAGTTAAAAAACTTTCTACATCTATCTCTCATCCTGAGATTTTATTTAATAAGATCAAAGCACCTTGTGGCAACTTGTTTTGGTAAAATTCATAAGCTCTGCATTACTTCAACCTTAGCATTGTTATGTCTGGCTCCCACTGACGAGACCTCAATAAAGGTCTCGTCAGTGGGAGCCAGACAGTAGAGCCTAAACGGTCACTGCCGGTATGGGTAGTGACCATTGCCTTTAATGCATAGTGATACATCTCCGCAAGGGGTTGTACTTTACATTAAGGGAAAAATACTAAGTAAAGAGATAAGAACTTAATCTACCTTTACCACGAGTTGGCCAGAGTGGAACTATACCATTAGTTGTCTTAGACTTGCACTACGTGCAGACGCAAACTTGACATACTTGTCTGTTTGCTTACTTGGGAAATTTATATAAAATTACTTTTTATCTTGAATACATAATATACCCAAGTTAAAAAACTTTCTAAAGAAATCCTAATTTTTCCTTTCGATAACCAGCCCCTAGTAGATGACCTGCATTATTTTATCCAGGAAAGGAACACTTGGGATTATTCAGCTGTTGAAGGAATCAACAATATCATCACTAATGAGCCACTTATTTGTATCACGCAATATACAAAATATCCAAAAGATTTAAAACTCCTTGAAGAGATCTTGCTGCGAATGTATATCTAAAAGCGGGTAGTGATAATTTTGGTAGTGAAAAGAAATATTATCAGATTTAGAAAGAAATGTAATTCCAATAGAATTTTTAACAAAAATCGTAACAGTTAATTATTATTTATTTCGATGAATGTTAAGCTCAAAAGCATGCATTAGAATTTGAATCTTCATGTATTTCTATTATTTATGAAATAAATGAACAACCTACATATGATTGCTGGTTTCAGATGTACTGCAGTTGTATTTCTGGAAAATATTCTAACGTTTTCTGCATTCTACATCAGCGCGTCAGCTCTGATCTTAAAAACATCGTCAGTGATTACAGCACACAGTGAAGTTACATAAAACCCTGTGTTGTCGTCATATTAATAATATAGTATAGAAATACCTGTCTTAAATTCTATTTTTTATCAGCTACGTACAAAATTACGTATTTAAATCTAAATTTTGAAAGAAGAAAGAGAGAATTCCGATATATATTGTTTGCTTTTTTCGAACAGTAGATAATGGTGAATTCCACTTCAACCGGTGTTATTCAATTGAAGAACAGAATTTCTTTCGAAGATTATTATCATTAAGACAGGTGTTTAATTTAATGAACAAACTATTCCCTTCGCGTTAAAATCAACATTGTAATGCATCAATTCTAGACAGTCATATATAGAATCATCCCTCGCCTTACGTGCGGGTTCCGTTCCATCCAGCAGGACGTAAGTCGATACATTAAATAAACTGTGTTATAGGGGTTAGGGACTTAACAGTATCAAGTATACTGTCATTTTAATTTTTAAACTATATTATAAAACTTTACTGTGTGTTACTGTCACTATTAACCAGGAGCATAATCACCCAAATATTCCTCCACAATCACGTCTTCCTTATTTTCCTTGTGTGAACGATCAGGCTGTGGTTCTTCTGGTGTAACCTTAGTTGTTTTTTTTTTTATGAAAATGTTAAATGTGCTTTGATTATTTCTCTTCTACTTTTCATCATGAATTTGTTCGCAGCAAGCAAACGCATCATTTACTTTCGTTTCTATTATTAAGTAACGTTCAACCTTGGGGTCCATGTCTTCAGCCATTTTGAGAACATCGCTAACTGCAAAGAACATTTCTGCTATGCTCTTCAATGTAAATTGTTTAACTACTTCTTCCTGTTTTCCTTTCCCCTCTTCCGTTTCTCGTATTTATTCTTCTGCAACAGGTTCCTCTAGTTTGACCAATTCTTTGTTGGTCAACTCTTCAGGGGAACTTTCTATGAGTTGACTTATGTCGTCATCATTCACTTCGCGATTCGATTGTTTTCTAGGCCCACTATTCCAAATATCTAAAATCATGCACAAACCTTTTTAATGAATTTTTGCATGTGTCCCTCATACATTGATTGGTCACTTCATCCCAAGCCACAGCAGTATTATTAACAGCATGAAAAGTATTGAGTTTTCCAGAACTGCATGAGAGTCTGGTCATTTCCCTCAACAGTAGAAATGCTTTGTGGGAAGGTTCTCTGTAGATAATAAGACTAAGCCTTAAAAACTGCAAGAGCTCTCTGATCCATCTGGTGGATCAATGAATTCGTCTTTGGAAGAAGTAAAATGACCTTGAACTTGGTGAAGATCACTGCTATAAAATGTATAAGACGGATGACCTTTAGCATTATCTAGAATCAATAAAATTTTAAATTCAACATTTTCTTTCACACAGTAGCTTTCCATTTCACTCGTATAATAGCTGATTAAGGCATCCTCAAACAATTGTTGAGTCATCCACGCCTTCTTATTGCTCCGATAATGAACTGGGAGTATGCTTTCTAATTTTTTTGAAGAGTTGTTGGTTCTCAATATGCCATATTATAAATGGTTTCGGTTTATATCCAGTCACATTACCCGTAAGAAAATCGTAATATGGGCATTTAGAGCTTTAAACTAGGTTTAGATTTTAGCTTTTTGCGAATGCATGTCCGCTCGGGCATTTTTTTTTTTGGAAACCAGGACATCTCATCCATATTAAATATTGGCTTGGAGAATAATTTTCCTCCGTTATAAGTTTATCCAATTTTTCCATAAACATCTTGGCAGCCTTCTCATCGGCACTTGCAGATTCACCATACATTTTCATATTATGCAGCTCAAAATGCTGCTTCATTCTCATGAAACAACCGGAAGAAGCGTTGAATTCATAGTGATAATCGGGTTCTGCTTTCTCCTTTAACATCTCGAAGAGACTTAGTGCGGTAGTGGTTATGGTCTTAATGCTAAGGGTTATGCGCTTGGGTTCAGGTCCTCTATCCATGAAGCAAGTAGCTTTTCCATATCACCGATAGGACCTTGTCGTTGCTTCGTCACTATCATTTATATAATGGAAGCAGATTCTTTCACATACTGTACGATTTTATCCTTATTTTGCAAAATGGTCCTCACTGTAGAATGAGACCATTCATAGTCATGTGCGATCACATTGACAGGTTTACTAACTTCATGTTGCTTTATAACTTGAAAGTTATAAAGCAACATTATAAAGCTTTATCACAAGAAACCCACTTCTCAAACACAAAATCAACAGAAGAACTGTTGCAGACACGTGCCGACTGCCGAGGGTGCCCCTGAAAGCTCTGTTGCCACTGTGCACGCTTAATCTTAAGCCACGCTTGAGTCTTGTTCGAAAGTATAGCCGAAAATGTTATTTATTCCGTTATGGGGTCGCGGACGTGTCTTCTAGAGGACGTAACTCGAACTGATGTAAATCGAGGGATGACTGTAATTTGGTTTTGTGAATTAACGTCGAACATAAACGAGTTTTTAGTTCGAAACAATTTGTTTGATTCCATTTCAGGTGCGAGGAACTCTTCAGCAAATTGAGGACTCAAGTAGATATTATTTTGGCATTACATATTTTCTTATATTTATTTTGAATCTGAATATAAGCCATAATTTTGATAAATGTCGACTGTAATTGATATAAACCCTCTGTTCAAAAGGAAACCGAACGTTTAGCAAATAGAAGAAACTAGCGGGACTACCTGTTCTATCTTTTTAATGTAGAAAGCGGCTACCTCCATTAGTATTGTGTCAACTGTATATGGCATTTGTTTCATTAGAAGCCGAGTTATAGTGCCAAGAGTGACAGTGTGTTTTGACGAACGTTCGGTCGTCACGATATTCATTCCGTACGCGACGAATTCTCGCAAACAATCGCTTCGAAACTTCGAGATAAAACTAGACATTGACCGTTTGGCCAGGCAGAACGGATTCTTTGTGGATACTGATTTGTTTATACGAAACTCTTGGATTCGTATAAACAAATCAGCATTGTCTTTACTTTTGACTTCTCCAAGCAACTTTTTTTCGGATGTCCCTCTTCTGGTGGTCTCCACTCAGCATTCTGGAGCTTTGTTTCGGGCTCATACTTAAAACACGACGTTTCGTCGAGTTTTATGTATGAGAAACGAACGTTTCAAGGAAGTCTGAGTCCTAACCAGCGGTTCTGACGAGGTGCTTGCAGTATTCAGTTAGTTACATTTTTGGTCGTCGGTCAATTTGTGGGGAACAAATGGAAAATTCAATTACGAAGGCCCAATCTCTCAGTCAAAATGTTGTGCCCAGTTAATTTTGGAATCTATAATTCATCTTCAATCAATCTCAAGGAAGGACGATATCGGGTTTTCTGTGAAGAAATCACGCAATTTTTGGATGTTAACTTCGCTTAGTCCAGTTTTTGGCTGCACGGTTTTTCGTCATCCTCAAGCTACTCACGAACACTTTGAAATTGGTTAAAACAACTCGTGAACTGGAGTACGAGATAAGCTTTCATCACCGTATGCTTTTTGAAGCATTTCATGTTCCAAACACGAAACCAATACAAACGTCAATGGCAGCTCTCTGCTTGAAACTTATTTTCCGACCGTTGGTCAAAACACACTGTCACTCTTGGCACTATAACTCGGCTTCTAATGAAACAAATGTCATAAACAGTTACATAACACTAATGAAGGTTTCCGATTTCGACTACAAAAAAGATACAACAGGTGGCGCAACTGGTTTCTTCTATTTTCTAAAAGTTTGGTTTCTTTTTGGACAGATGGTGTACTTCTAATATATTATCGAAAAAGAAGTGGAAATGTCATCTTTATTTCTCGAAAGTATTAGTAGTTGAAGGAAAATAATTCTTACAGTCTCATAAAAACTTCCAGCTAAGATTTAACAATACAAAGTGATGACCTGATTTTGCTGAAGTAAATTACAGAAATATATCATACATTTGTAAACATGACTGAAATATTCCTCATTTCTTTAAATTTCTTCTTAGGATTAAAAAACATACAATCTGATTATTCAAATTAAGGGGATATTAAATCCAACATTGTTTTAAAACCGAATAAGAAACTCAAAGATTGGAATCAAAGAGTTTCTTTGCCGAATATAGTATAGTAAACTATAAAGTATCGGCGACCACTAGCGTGAGCTAAATGCAAGTGACCCTAGCACGTAGTGCACGTAGGGTCACTTGCACTAACGAAATCTAACGATAAACTGAAAAACTACTTTATTGAAACAAAACATTTAATGAAACAATTTACTGACACAAAAACAGTATACAAACAAAAACATCAAAGACACTCAGAAAATTAAATAGCAAAATCCACTGTATTGAATAACCTACTTACATTTACGGTACCATATCAATGTTGCAAAATATACCGAGCAAATAATTAAAACTAAAACAATGGCAATGAATCTAAAAAAATAAACGACTTCCTTGGGCCTGTATTGAAGAGCAAAGCTTTTCATATGATGATGATACACTGGAAATCGACATTCTTAGTTCTCTTTCTACCCTTAAATGAGATGTATATTTTGTTTTTAAGGAAGCCACTGCAGAAAATCCGATTTCACAAATATACAAAATTGGGAAAGGAAAAAGTGCGTGAACAGCTTTTCACTTTAATGATGAAAAGTTATCATCAACACCGACCCAAAATTCAAATCGCGATTTAGATGCAAATTGTCTTTTGATTTCGCCACTTGACGTCAAGTTGATAAATTGTTCCTCTTCTTCAATCGAGAAACCTTCAAGGGTAATTTGAAATGGGTTTCTAACCCACTCGTACTTTGCTATTATGTTGTTTTCGGTTATCAAATAGTTTCTAAAATTTGTGGTCAGCATTGACAAATGATTTTCAATAGTCACAAATAAAACTTTCACGTGTTGCCCTTCTTCCTTTAATCAAACCCGAAATAGCTGCAATAAAAAACTAGCAATGTTTCAAAACAGGGTTTGAAAGAGAAAAAAGCAGAAAATTGTTCAAACGGCAGGCAAGCCTTTTGGTCTCTTACCAAAACAATTCAACTTGACATTTGCTTAGCACTATTCCCAAATACCAAAATGGCTCTATTGCATCATCACCTACAGAAAAAACCAATCTCCTGGCTTCAAAATTTACCTCAAATGCACACATCACTGATTATTAGAAAAGGTCAAGACTATTCCAGATACCCAATATTCAATACCCATATGTTCTTTCGCAAGAACGAGATTAAAAAATATTGCCCAAATTAGACACAAAGTGTCCTCTCCCTATTGGGATTTCTTCAAGTGTCCAGAATGTTTGTGCACAAAAACTGCCTTCTATTCTGTGTCACCTCACAGTCTGGAAGCTGGCCTGTTTCAATGTTAGTAGTTGGGTGGGCTGTTTGAACTACATCAAGATCCAGATAAGATAAGGAATCGTGAAGTAATGAGTTTGGAATGTTTTGAATTTCCCTGGTGGCCTATGTATCAGTGACATCAGGCTTTGTGTTTTGACTCGCGCATGGAATTGTGGGTGATGTTTAGACAAAATATCTTGTAATTTCCCAGGGTGACAAACATCCGTCATTGTCATCAAGTTTTGTATTTGGTCGTCTATCGGTGGCGGCACGACTTTTCCGATAAATGTGATATTTCTTTCCTGACTATGGGAATTCTTAGTTTAGAGTGAAGAATGGCGGCACCGTTTAGTCATATCTGAATAATTAATTATATGTTGGTGTCCCCTCAACTACACACATTAGACATGAAAACTCACTGATGTATCCTATGATTATTGCTATGAAAAAAAAAAAACTATTCGGTATTAGAATTAGAACTGCACTTACCAAAACATATGATGACCGGTCAATGAAATTACAAATATCACATGCTGTGTTTATGTTAAACAAAAAAAAAAAAAAAGAAAAAAGGATTAACTTACTTTCCAGAATACAGCATCTTGGAACTATTGAGGTTTCCTGAATATTCTAATTGTTGATTTTTGACATATATTCACAGCACAAAACACAAGATCTGAAATGCAGTTGACTCTTTTTCTTTATAGTTTATTATGCACTTCGTTTTTTTCCCATTACTCATGGTGACACTGTACCTACTTGTGAATTTTCTGACTGAGGCTTAGAATTCTCTTGGTCTTATTTGAGGGTTTCATAATACTTCCCACACGACAATCCAAACTTCCTATTTCATTTCTGCTTGCTATTTTCTCGTATCGTTGTGTGACATATTCTGATTGTTTTGGAAGTCTTCATTAGCGTTTTCTTCTTTTTCAAATGAATATTAGCTCTGTAATATACTTTGTTAATTTCTATGTTACCTTTTATTTGACTGAAATATTATTTTCAAATTGTATTTACTGAACATACAGAAATTAAATAATATCTATGTAATAATTAAATTAATACTTCTTCTCTTGAATCTTGCTGTGTGCAGATTCAAGAGAAGAAGCAGGAACTAAACTGGAAAGATGGAGAAAAGTACTGGAAGAGAGAGGTATGAGAGTGAGCAAAAGTAAGACAGAGTATATGTGTTGCGCAGTGTGCGGTGGCCAGATGACAGATCTAGAGCTGGAAGGAAATGTTATCAGGAAGAAGAGGGACTTTAGATACTTAGGTTCAACAGTGGAAGAAGATGGAGTAGCTGAGTAGGAAGTGGGATGCAGGATACAAGCGGTTTGGAGGAACTGAAGGAAGATGGCTGGAGTGTTATGCGATAAGAGGGTGCCAATCAATCAGAAAGGCAAAATCTACACCACAGTAGTGAGGCCAGCTATGACATATGCTATAGAAACTGTGGCCCTGGGGAAAAATAACATCAGCAGGATGGAAGTAGCAGAGATGAAAATGCTGAGGTGGATGTGCAGTGTGACCAGAAAGGATCATCTGAGGAATGACTCTGTGAGGGGAACAGTGAAAGTTACGAACTTAGGAACGAAGATAGAAGAGGCAAGGTTTGGTCATGTGATTAGGACAGAGAACGAATATGTGTGAAGAAGGGTCATGCAAATGGATGTTCAAGGAAGGAGGAAGCGTGGGCGGCCAAAGAAGAGATGGAGGGAGCTGGTAGAAGAGGACTTGAGGATGAAGAACTTGGATGTGGTGACAGCCTAAAACAGAAGAATGCGGAGGAGACTCATCATCAACAGTGACCCCAATTAGGTGGGAAAAGCAGGAGAAGGAGATGATGAAGAAGAAGAACATGCAGAAATTAAATGAAGTGAAAAAAACTTTATTTGTTTCTTACTTTTTCTGATTTAACATTTGTGCTGATGTTCAATTATCTTGAAGGTGACTGACTGACTGACTCATTTCTACTCATTTGTTTTCGCTCCTCTTTCAGACTATGTGAACTTTAGGTGGTGTGTTTATCAAGGTATCTGATGTGACTAAATGTTTTTAGCATTCACGTGATTCCTTCGTTGTGACACACATAGCCTTATCCTCATATATATATATGATTATTGGATTTTATTATCACTTCTTGTTTTTGAAGATTTGGAATTTGACCTCATGTGTTTGAAGAGAACTAAGTTATTCTACGTCATGTGTTCTCGTTATTGATTTTTCTTTTGTTCTTATTTTTTATAAATAGCCAGTAATGGATTCGGAGATTCCCATTGTCTTTCAAGTATTTGGAATATATATATTCAGTCAGACGTTCGTAGTTCCAAAATGAGTGATTCTGGAGAAACCTAAGTTAATTTTCTTTAACACGGCAATGTCATTGAAAATATTAACATTAGTTGAGTTTTTTTAGTGACTACATTAGCAAATGTATCCCGAACACCCTGTATATATATATATATATAGATAGATAGATAGATATATTTTTTGCTTGTTAGTGATTGGGAAAGGTTGTATATTTATTAAAAATGTGTTAGTGAAAGCATCGCGAAGTGTCAAAATTGCAAAAACTTTTTATGATGAGTAACATTTTTTATTTAATTTCTAAAAGAGACTTCTGAAATCTAGAAAGTAATTTTTTTAATGTCTAAATTTTAATATATTCTTATAAGGTGGTTTTGCAATGGAATTAAAAAATGTTCATGAAAATACTTCAAACAGTTTTTGTTTTAAATAAAATGCCAATAGGTAATTTTTTTTTCTTTAGGAAAGATTTTGAGGACTCATATTTAGTAAAATTGTGAAAGGATCGCATAGTGTTGCAATTGCAAAATGACTTTATCATGATTAACATTTATTTATTTATTTATTTCTAAAAGAGATTTCTGAATCTAGAAAGTAATTTTTTTTAATAGTCATCATCCGGCATTCGGTTTGTTGATGGTGGCGGGATTGTGCATAACCATGCACCATTCTTGTAGAGCTGGATTTGATAGATTCATCTGTAGGTGAAAATGAACAACAGTACACAGGTCAAAGGGTTAGTCCTCAGGTTACTGTGGCTGGTATGGCTGTGGAGTAATACCCCCCCTCCCAAAATTTGTATTCAGACTCTGTATATGAAACTAAACTGTCTACTTCTACTACAGACATCTCACTCTATGGGGATTATTATACTGTTTCGGTGGAAGATCATGTTTCTCTATCAAATATCAAACTCATCAAATGGAGTATCAAATTAGATTTCATGACCTTGAACTCCTCCCACCAGAGTCATTTTTCAGAATGTTTCGAGATATGCTTAATGAGATCATTCAGCATTCATCGAGTTTAGGAACTTTTTCTCACATTTGGTTGGGCGTTAAAGCATCCAGTTTAGAAACTGATATCAACTTACCATTCATATTGCTTTCTGAATTAACTATCCAAAAGATAGCTGATGCATTTTATGCTGTCGCTCAATCGAAACATGAGTTTCTTTTGGCAAATGATATTGTTATGATGTTGTACTTACCAATATAAGTAACAATGATTGTGGAAGAACCAATGTAAAAAGAAGAATGCTGCTTAGCCTGGATGACTTTGAGAAAATTAAAACGCTCTGTGGAAATTAACAACAAACACAATCCTTGTATTGCCCAAGCACTTGTTCTGTGTGTTTCTGTACACATTGATGATGCCCAAACATACAGAAAAGTGCACGTAGATCGTAAAGAGATACAAACAAATAGAGCTTTAAATCTCAACAAAATTGCAGGGTTTCAGCTTACTTCCTGTGGTATTCCAGAGGTGGCTCTCTTTCAAAAGCAATTGATTCTGGAATATCAAATCATAATTTTTTTAGCAGATGCTGATTTTTCTGTGGTGTTTCAATAGCCAAATGCAAGTAAACAGATCTGTCTTTTATTCCACATGTGTCATTATGATTTCGTGCATAGTGTGGCAGCTCTGTTTGGGAATAGCTATTATTGCCAGACTTGCTTTTGAACATTCAGAGAATCTCGCAAATTACTAATGCATAAATATATAAATGTGTGAATCAGCTGTCACAAGAATACCAGTCATAGTGTTCAGGATCTTCTTTTGTGGGAGAAATGCAATTCCTTTTTCTACAAATGTCTGAATTCGCACATACAAAATATTATTTATCCAAAATTCCATCATTGCAGACAGTGTTTGGCTACTTTGTCTATAGAAAAAAACCATGTCTGTCCACCTGAAAATTACTGTCCCCACTGCAAGTTAGTACACCTAACACATGTGCTTTGTGCAAAAATCGGTGGTCTCAAATAAGCAGGTTTCTATGAACTATTTTGACACAGATACTATTGCAAAAATTCATCATCATGTTCCAGTATTATGTATAGCTGATTTTGGTAGTCAGAAACGAGAAGTCTGGGGTTAAAACTGTGTGGGTCAGTTTCTAGATGAGTTGTTTTCTGTCAAGGATGTAATGAAATGTGGGCAAGATGAGAGGATCCTTCGGCCTCTCAAACCAAAACACAAAAATGTCCATGTGATGGCACACAATTTTCGTGGTTTTGATGGGTATTTTATTTTAGAATATCGTTTTAGAAAAAATTTAAAACTCCATTTAGTATTTGACAGATGAATGATACCTGCTATCTATTATGACCCATTAAACAACATATTTCTTAAGAGTTTTTCGTACATTAGTGTCCCTCAAAAAAAAACTATGAGCCATGTGGGATCTCCCAGAAGTTATTAAGGGTTTATTTCCTCATACGATTCATACATCCGATTCACTGGATTATCACAGAGTCATTCGCAAAATATCATATTTCCAGCTGTAATATATGATCAAAGCAACGCGCACTGAGTTTTAGAGTTGGTAGGAAAATCGGCGAGAACGTGAATACTGTCTGAAAATGGAACTTTTGGCTTATATGAAGGATGACGTGCATGTTTTGCATGAGAGATGCAACAGTTTTTGCACACTCTTCACACACCGAGATTGATCTGTTTCTTCATGACATAACAATTGCAGGAGTATATTTGAGAGTATTTTTCCAGAACTTTTTAAAACCTAACACTTTGGCTCTAATTCCTGCTCAGGGTTACATTGGGAGATAAGTGAAAAGTAGTAACGATTTGGTTTGGCTCAAATGGCAAGAACAAGAGAACAACATAATCATACAACATGTCCATTCTGTGGGGGAAGTCTGCATTAAAACTTATTTTGTCAATGGGAAATGTGGAAACTTTTTATATCAATTCTACGGCTGCTCCATCATGGTTGCCAAAAATGTTACAGTTCAAGTACATTCCAACCATACAGAAACACAGATGTGATTTCCCTTTTTGAGCAAATGAAGGATTATGAAAACTATTTTTAGCAAAGGATTTGATGTGATCTCAATTTGGGAATGCCAATTTAATGCAGAAACTTTGGAAAACACAGCCATGAAAAACTTTATTGCTGCTCTAAAAATTCGAGATCCTATTTTATATCATAGTGCTTTGCATGGTGGTCAAACTGACTGCTACAAAATGTATCACAAAACACAGTCAGAAGGGGAAGTTATTCACTATTTGGACTTCAATTGCCTTTATACATGGGTGATGAAATAACAGGTATTTCCTATGGGGAATCCCAAAGGCATTCTCGATAATTCGAATATTCTCCTGGGGTATACTTTCGTATTTGTCATGCAAAAATAGTAGCACCTACCGATCTCATTTTACCGGTTTTTCCCATCACGCTGAATGAAAAATTATCTTCCCCTGTGTGGAAAGTGTTCTTTTGAAATTGTCTCATTGTGCACTCATATGTACCGAACTCTTTCAGGTTTTTGGTGAACTCCAGAATTAGATTGAGCACATCCTCATGGTTATAAAATTTTACAATTTTATGAGGTGTGGCATTTTTCTAAAAAATTTGAAGGTTAAGAAAACGTCTTTGCTCACTATATTGATACCTTTCTGAAGCTGAAACAGGAAGCATCTGGATGGCCTGAAGGTCAAAACCGACAGTCTTATCTGAATGAGTTTTTGCTATGGGAAGGTGTTATGCTAAATAGTGAACACATTAGTAAAAAACATGGTAAATGTTTACTTTCTAAGCCTTGTTTTAATTCCCTATGGGGATGGCTTGGTATGAGAATGTTAGAAACTGAGACCCAGGTGATTTCCTTTTATGAATAACTCGTAGAACTTTTTATCAATAAGAATAAAGTTATCCAAGATGCCAGGTTAGTTTCAGAAGAGCAGATCATGCTTGCCTACTCTCCTATTGAAGGTGCAGAGCCTGAAAATAGCAAAGGGAATGCTGCCATGTCCTCGATTGTAGCTGCCTATGGAAGGATAAAGTTATAAGAGATCATGGAACCTTTGTAAAGATGGCGTTTATACACAGATACCGACTCTATCATTTTCATTGAAAAACCGGGCAATTACTCACCATCATCTGGACACTACTTTGGAGAGCTAGGTGACAAATTCAACAGTAACTTATAGTTGAGTTTGTTACCACATTCCCCTAATCTTATTCCTATAGAATGCAGGGGGGGGCAGTAAGATTGTGACCAAATGCAAAGGCATTACTTTAATTCTTGCATCGCCACTGAGATTAATCTGGACTCTATGATAGCAGCAGTAAGGAGTGAGCCACAAAACATCCAAATCCCTATAGAATTTTCTGTCCATAGAGAAAAAAAGGGAGTTGTCAACTCAAAACGACCTCTGTAACAAAAAGATTTGGATACAGTTTTGCGAAGCACATAGTGTCAACATCCACATACACTTTTCCTTATGGGTATTTAAAACGATAATTCCTTACATTCACATACCCCATAAGCAAAAGATGCCATCTATGGGACAGAAAAATTAAACAACATTCTAAGTTTTAGGTAAATTCCATGATTTTTTCCCAAAACGATAATTGGTAGTGTCACCCTTCTCATGTGCAGTTTTCGCATCACTGTTACTATTATTCCACAATAGCTTTTTTCCCTTAGAATTTAAAAAGAAAAGAAGTTCTCTTGTCAAGATTACATGGTGAGTGTGATAAAAAAATCTCGATGAGGATATTTTCTTGATATCAAAAACAAGTATCTATCTGTTTTTACATCATTTCTGATTATATAAAAATAATCACAGTCTAAATATGTTATAATTTTTGCTATGTTCATACATCCATTCACATGCATTAATTTGGGAGCTACTCAGTCAGGAAAAACAACATTCGTGTTGTCTCTCATAGAACATTGTAATCAACTAATCAAACCACCAGTGGAGCGAATGGTTTACGGTTACAGTGAAAATCATGGTAAGTTTAAAAAATTACCAACATAGAATTCGTGAATGGTTTGAAGTTACCTGAATTTGATTCAAATGTGAGAAATTTACTCATAATCGATTCTTTGGTTCACCAGGCTAAGGACAGCACAGTAATAGCTGATATTTTCATAAAAGGTTCACATCACTGTAACATTAGCGTCATTCTTCTGACACAAAATTTATTCTGTAAAGGAACATATTTTCAGACAATTTCTCTCAACAGCCATTATGTTATTGTATTTGAAAACCCCCGAGACTCTTAAATTTTTCTCATTTATCTTCCCAAGTATTTCCAGGACATACGAATGTGATTGTTCTGATTTATAAATATGCAATGCGAGAACCCCACTCATATTTAATTTTACAATTTTGACAGGAAATAACTGATATTTTATGCTTAATGCCGCAGACCTTGCCAGAAGAACCCAACACAGTTTATTCCTGAATGGCTGATAGACTCAAACGATATGAATACCTCATCAAGTACTTATCTCATTCCTTTCACAAACACGCAAATGATGCTTAAAAACACTGCACACCAGCCAAATAACCACAGTCTGTGAAATCTGGAAAAATGTTTTATCTGGAAATATTCCTCTAAAACATAACCAGAAGTCATGCCTATGAAGGAAAAAAAATTATAAGAGCACTAAGCAACAAATCGCTTCCCTTCATTACTAGACGAAAACTTGTTTTACAGCACAGGGTAGCACTGTTCCCATTATTAGACAGTGTTATTGTTCCATTGTTGTGTTCACTTATTAGAAAATGAATTTATTTAAAAAATTTACACTACTCCAATCACCAGAGGAGTGTGTACTGTACACACTAGATGATGAGATGAGTGCCATTTTAAAAATGAGAAATCAAAATCCAGATGAAAAAGTAAAAGCATATTTAGTTGTTTTCCAGAAGTATTTAGGTTTGAAAAACCAATTGGCTCACACAGAAGGAGAGCAACAGGAATTTAGACTTTGACATCAGGAACCTACACTGAACAATACTCAGACCCTTTTCCACCAACCATCAGCATCAGCCAGTCCCAGTGAGTGGTATGGTAGGCACTTTGAACCAAATCAAAATCAAGAAAATATAAGGAATCACGATGTGATTGGTTGTAGGGATGATGACGTCACTGTGTGTGCCGTCATGAGTTTGGAATGTTTGGAATTCCTCTGTGGGTATATGTGTCAATGGCTTCAGTTCTTGTCTTTTGGTTAGCATATGGAATTATTGGTGATGGTAGAGATAAGGATTCGTGTTGTGATTGGTGGGGCACTTCTGACCAGAACAAGATCAAGATAAGATAAGATAAGGAATCGTGACGTATGTGTGTGTGTTGTTATGAGATTTAGATAAATGATGTAAGTTGTTAATTTTAAATTAGTGACGTCATTTGTTAGTTGTAAATAAGTGACGTTATTCTTTTGAATGGAAAGATATATCAGAGGATAAGGAATCGTGTCGTGATTGGTGGGACACTTCTGTCCAGATCAATATCAAGATAAGATAAGGAATCGTGATGCGAATGTTTGTTATTATCAGATGTAGATAAGTGACATACTTTGTTAGTTGTAAATAAGTGACGTAATTGTTAATTGTAAATAAGTGACATTGTTTAGAATGGAAAAGGAATATATTAGTGGATAAGCATTTGTGTCATGATTGCTGGGACACAATGAACAAAACAGAGGTAGGGGGAATGGGGGTAAGCGACGCCTGTGTCTTGGATGTGTATTGTCATAATTTGTAGATAAGTAAATGGTTTGCGTAGGACATTATGGGTGATGGATAGTGATAAGAAAAATTGTGGAATGTTTGGAATTTCGCTTGGGCGGCCCTTCTGTCGGTGACATCATTGGTGTGTTGGTTCCACAAAAAGCATTGTGGGTTTATTTAGAGATAAGCAATTGTGTCGCTATGTGTTTGGAAATTTCTGGCAAATTTCCAAACATTGCCAATGGAATTGTGGGCAATGTTTTTGAGATAAGATATCTTGGAATTTTCTCAGGGTAACACACATCAGTCATTGTCATTATGTTTTGACTTTGGTTGTCTATAGATGGCTGTACTAATTTTGCAATAAATTTGGGGTATTTCTTTCCTCTTAATGGGTGGGAATTCGTAGAGTAGAGTAGACTCTAGTGGCGACAGAGTTTAAGCTTTTCTGAATAATTTAATTATACGCTGGTGTCTCTCACAAACACAATTTTTTTCCATAGCTGATACATATTTTATTCTGTTTTCATATTCTAATTCATATTTTTTTCATAATTCATCCGAATATTTTGATTTGTCTAAAATTTGAGATCTTAAGTTCAATCAATAAATAAATAAACAAATCGAGTGTGAATTCACATTGATTTCAAAAGTGATCTTAATTAAACATCCATAACACATCAATGATACTGTTTGTTCTTTTAAGTTGATCTATTGAACTTAAAGATCAATAAATAAATAAATAATGAAGTATGAGAATTTTAGTTCAGAGTGAAGAGGTGGCAGCAACGTTTAGGTTTCCTGAATAATTTAATTATATGCTGGTGTCCCTCACACACACCCTCTTTTTTTCCCCACAGCTCATCTGAATTTTATTCAATATTCATATTCTAATTCAAATTCATATTTTTTTCATAATTTATCCAAATATTTTGATTTGTCTAAAACTAAGATCTCATCATCATCATCATCATCATCATCAAATTCCTGCCATGTACCATCAAAGGGTGTACAGGATATGATATTGCTACATGAAAAAAATTACATCATTACTAACTTCCTATCTACAATTTTCCTCCAAATCAGTCTGTTACTTGTCAAGACTCCAACATTATCAGATCTTATATTTCTATCGTCTAAGGCACTTTGTACCGTATCAATCCACCTATACCTTGGTCTTCCTCTGGGTCGTTTTGCTGCCAACCTGGCAGAGAACACTTGTTTTGCTAATCTTTCTTCGCCCATTCTGTTTAAGTTCTCTTAGATCTCAAACTAAGATCTCAAAGTTCAATAAATATATAAATAAACAAATCGTGTGTGAATTCACTGTGATTTCAAAAGTGATCTTACTTAAACATACATAACACATCAACGACACTGTTTGTTCTTTTAAGCTTACACATTTATTTTACAGATATTATTTACAATGCAATTCGCAGAAATATGAATTTACAGATATCACCAATACATGTGGTGGTTTTTATGCCATAACGTTTCTATGATTGCCTGATTTTGTGTGATTGCCTGATTTAGATACTGCATCCCAAATGATTATGCCAATTTCAACATACACCAATATTAGCAATAAAAGCAAGTATCTGCGGCTTTTCCATGGTTCTTTATTTTCACCTGCAAAGAAAAAAACTTATTGTTAGTGAGGAAAATGTTAATAGATTACTATAATCCTAATACAGCAGTTAGTTTTGGAAGTATCAAAGCTTTTCAGAAACATACAAATTTGCCACATGAAACCGTGAAAAGTTGGTTTGCAACAAAGCCTACTTATGTGAGACATAAACCCATCAGAAGAAAGTTTAAACGCAATCAATTCAAAATCCCGACACTTTTGCACACTTTTCAATGTGATTTGGCTGATATGTCATCCCGTGCAAAAGCGAATGGGAGTGTGTTTCCTCCTTATATGCAATGATTGTTTTTCCCGATTTGGTGGTTTCCAGCACTGAATAATAAATCAGAAGAAGCTGCTCTTAATGCTTTCGAGTCTATTTTTAAAGAAGTGCCATGTTACATAAACACTGATCAAGGAAAAGAGCTTTGCCACATGAAAGTTCTTGCATTGATTAAGAACCATAATATTCATTTCTACACGTTCAGGAGTGAAATCAAAGAACCCAGTGCAGAACGATTTATCAGAACATTGAAAACAAAGACCTACAAATGGACGACGTATAATAAAAATAAAAGTTATACGAATGTTTTGCCGACCCTTGTACATACTTATAACCTCACACCACACTGCACTATCGGTATGATTCCTTTGGACGTTAACCTTCACAACGAGGATCGTGTTTGGAAATATTTGTATGGAACCCAAGAGGAGACTACTAAACCAAAATTTCAAGTAGGTGAGAGTGTGATCTTAAGTGATGATACCCACACATTTAGAAAAGGGTTTTGGGGTAACTGGACAACAATATTGTTCACAGTTGCTCAGGTTATTAGTAAAAACTCTAGTATATAGAGTTCGCGGTCGGGACGGAGAGATAGTGGAGGGAAGTTTCTATGAGCCTCAACTGCAAAAGGCTGATAACTTCCGGAAGACGTGTATCTAATCGAACAAGTACTGAAACAATGCGAATAGAAAGGAAAGCGTCAGTATTTTGTGAAGTGGCTCGGTTATCGATGATCGTATAATTCTTGGGTGCGTTGTGAAGATGTTTTACTTAAACCTTCCTAGCAATGCCAGGATAAAAGTGTTTCCTACTAACACGCAAACGAAATTTTAAGTGGAATTACAACATGAAATCAGACTTAAAGGTAAATGGGAAGTTGCTCTTTCCGAAACTCATCTTCCGGGAGAATTTAATAACATCGATTCCGGTTACGATATATTTTCATAAGATACTTGGATTTGGAGGAGGAAGAGGAGTCAATACTATTGATTACAACAACAATATCCCAGGAAATAAAGTTTACGAAAGGTCTAAAGAAAGATTTTACAAAGTGTACAATATTCTCCATGGCAGTTGCAATTCACCCTCTGAACTTCTTCAAGCAGTGTTTGATGTCAGTTCTGTGATTACTGTAAAAAGAAACATCAACAACAACACAATTTTTCTGACATTCCCAAAAGATTACAGCCTGTTGTTTCTCAAGGAGGCCTCGGGTTTGGGGCTTCTACTGGGCTTTAATCAGATGTTAAACTGAAATGTACAATCACTGGGAAATATCCAGTTGACATAAACAGGAGTGTAGCCACATATTTTGTTTATTCTGATTTAATCCAAGAACAGGTTGTTAGTGATACATGTGCACCATTGTTAAGAGTTTTTCAGTGCACACCATGTGTTCCTTCGTTTTTGCTCACCCTGAGTATTATCCGTTACGAAAACAAACATTTCAGTCATTTAGCATTGAAATTTGTTCTGACAGCGGCGAGTTGTTCCACTTTCGTGGCAGCAAGACAACAATTGAATGGCAGTTCCGACAAGTGAAGGATTACTGATTATCTCAGGTGGGACTCGAAAGTTTACGTGCGCCCCAATACAGCGTGGGTACAGATTAGGTAGCATTTTCAAAATTGCCTTCTCCTTTCTAAGTCCACTTCTAAAATCTGCAGCTCAATTTGTCGGTCATCAAACCTTAAATGCCGTCAGCATGTGATAGGAGATGTACTGGAAGGGATAACTGTACGTTGAGCCTTTATAAACAGAGCATCAATGGTTGGGAAAACCATTGCTTAAAAGGCCCAGAGCCGATTACTTCAGAGAGGTCATGAAAGCACGAATTAAAAAACGAATACGAAAAAGCGCAAGCGAGATGACAACTTTTGCTGAGGATATGATGTCAGAGTAAGATCTTTTTTCCTACCCTCGTGTCAACATGTGTGTGGAAAGAAGTTATTATGTCATCGACCAACCAATATCCATACTGACAGTGGAGGTCTTGTGAAGTTTTGCATACCAGATACATCTGAAGAATACTTGGATTTAGGAATATCATACCTGCGCGTTCGTGTGCGCATCACTGACAATGATGATAAACCTACAATGTCCGATCAGACAACAACAGTCGATGTTCGTCGTCAACACAGATCCAACCTGGTTGCCAAGACAACATTGGCAAGCTGTCTATATCAAAGACAAACACGGCGATTTTTTCGATAGCTTGGGTCGTCCACCAGAAAGCGATATTCTTAACTTTCTGAATATCAACACTAATATCTAGCATTATAATACTGCAGCTGTACAAGCTAAGGAATCTGTCGCGTGTGATTTGCACTGTGTATATTTGTCAATATTGAGATGTCGTGGTCTTTATATGCAAAATATTATTAGCAAATGTTATTCTAATGATTTGTGGTTAAATGATATTGTAGTAACTTATGCCGTTACAGATCATTTACAGAAAATAAACAAAAATTTAAAAAAAAAATATTTTTTTTCACTTTCCATTTTTTCCACACCAGTTTCTTATTCCCTAGCAGCTTTCGGGGAGATAAAAAGACGAACTTGGTATTGGTTCTTCGAGCTCTCCTGCGGGCAGGGAGTGGAGTGGAAGCATTTTCTTCACTGGGACTGGCTGACGTTGATGGTTGACGGAATGGTTCTGGGTATTCTGTTTGTTCAGTGTAGGATCTGGATGTGGCAATCTATGTTCCTGTTGCTCTCCTACTGTGTGAGCCAATTGTTTTTTCAACTCTAAATACTTTTGCAGAACATTTAAATATGCTTTTACTTTTTCATCTGCATGATTATTTCTTATTTTTGAAATGGCACTCATTTCATCATCGAGTGCGCACAGTTCACCCTCCTCTGGTGATTGGAGAAGCGTAAATTTTTTAAACATATTCCTTTTCTAATAGGTGAACTCAATAAAGGAACAATGATACTTCCTAATAATGGGAACAGGGCTCCCTCGTGCTGTAGAACCCGTTTTCTTCTAGTAATGAAGGGAAGCGATTTGTTACTTAGTGCTCTTATATATTTTGTTTTCCTTCATAGCCATTACTTCAGGTTATGTTTTAGTGGAATATTTCCACATAAAACATTTTTGCAGATTTCACGTAGTGTGGTGATTTGACTGGAAGTGCAGTATTTTAAAGCATCATTTGCTTGTTTGGGAGAGGATTGAAATATGTACTTGATGAGATATTCATAGCGTTTGAGTCTATCAGTCATTCAGGGATAAACACAGTTTTGGGTTTTTCTCCTGGCAAAATTGGTGATCTTAAGAGTAAAATATCAGGTGTTTTCTATCTAAAGTATAAAACTAAATATCAGTGGGGTTCCCGTGTTGCATCTTTATAAATCTGAACACGTTCGTTTGTCCTAGAAATACTTGAGAAGCTAAATGAGAAAATTGTAAAGAATTTCGAGGATTTTTAAATACAATAACATAATGGCTATTGAGAGAAATTATCCGAAAATGTGTTCCTTTACTGAATAAATTTTGTGTCAGTAAATTTTGTGACTGACACTGAGGATACGGTGATGTGAACCTTTTATGAAAACATCAGTGATTTCCATGCTGTTCTTAGCCTCGTGAACCAAATAATCGATTATAAGTACATTTCTCACATTTAAATCAAATTCAGGTAACTTCAAACCATTCACGAATTCTATGTTGGTAAATTTTTTACACTTATCCTGATTTTTATTGTAACAGTAAACGATTCGCTCTGGTGGTGGTTTGATAGTTGACTGAGTAGCTCCCGAAATAATGCATGTAAATGGATGTGTGAACATATCGAAAATGATAACATAATTAGACTGTGATTGTTTTTATATAATCAGAGATCATGTAAACTCAAAGAGATACTTGTTTTTAATATCAAAATATCCCCATTAAGATTTTTTTTTATCACAGTCACCATGTAATCATGCCAAGACAAATTTTTTCTTTTTAACTTCTAAGAAAGAAAAAAAAAGCTATTGTGGAATAATAGTAACAATAACAGTGCTGTGAAACCTGTACAAGAGAAGGGTGCACACTGCAAATTATCGTGTTGGAAAACAATCATGGATTTTTACCTAACAGGTAGAATGTTGTTTAGTTTTCTGTCCCATAGTTGGCATCTTTTGCTTATGGGGTATGTGAGTGTAAGGAATTATCCTTTAAAATACCCCCACCAAAAAGTGCATGTGTCTGTTGACATTATGCGGTTCGCAAAAGTGTATCCAAATCTCTTTTGTTAAGGAGGTCGTTTTGAGTTGACAGCTCCATTTATCTCTATGGACAGAAAATGTTACAGGAATTTGGTTGTTTGGTGGCACACCGCTTTGCCTTTGCATTTGGTCACAATCTTACCCTCCGTGTTCTGTAGGAATAAGATTTGGTACCTGTGGTAACAAACACAACTATAAAGTCACTGTTGAATTTGTTGCCAAGCTCTCTAATTCGGAGAATACACACCAGTGGACGTTGATTATTCGGCAGGTTTTTCATTGAAAATGAAAGAATCAGTATCTCTGTATGAAAGTCATTTTTGCAAAGGTTCCATGACCACATATAATTTTATCCAACCGTAGGCAGCAACAAATCAGGAGATGACAGCATTCCGTTTCCTATTTTCCGGCCTGGTGCCTTCAATCCTAGAGTAGGCAACCATCATGTGCTCTTCTGAAACTTACCTGGCATCTTAGAACTGTTATCTAAAAAAGATTCTATGAGGTCTTCATAAGAGTAAATCACCTGCTTCTGAGTACTTAACATTCTCGTGTCAAGTCTTCCCCATACAGAATTCAAATAATACTTAGCAAATGAACGTTTACCAGGGTTTTTACTAATGCATTTACTAATTACCATAATACCTTCCCTTAGCAAAAACGCATCCAGATAAGACTGTTGGTTTTTACCTTCAGGCCATCCAGATGCTTCCTGTTTTGGCTTCAGAAAGGTATCAATGTAGTGAACAAAGAAGTTTTCTTCACCTTCAAATTTTTTAGAAAAATGCCACACCTCATAAAATTCTATAATTTTATAACTGATAGCACATGCTAAATCTAATTCTGGAGTACACCGAAAACCTATAAAAGATCGGTTAGTATGAGAGCATAATGGAGCCATTTTGGAAGCACAATTTCCACACAGGATGAAGATTAATTTTTCGTTAACCATGATGTGCAATACTGGTAAAAAGTTATTGGTAGGTGTTTCCACTTTTCCATGGAAAACATCAAAGTATACCCCAAGAGAATAGTCCAAATATTTCGAGAATAACATCGATCTGCCCCTTAGGAAATACCTGGAATTTCATCACCCATGGATAAAGGCTATTGAAGTCCAAATAGCGAATAAATTCCCCTTCTTACTGAATTTTGTGATACATTTTGTAGCAGTCGGTTCTGCCACCATGCACAGCACTAAGAGGTAAAATTGGATCTGGAGTATTAAGAGCAGCAATAAAGTTTTTCAAGGCTGTGTTTTCAGAAATTTCTGTATTAAATTTTCATTCCAAAATTGAGATCACATCGAATCCTTTGCTACAAAAATAGTGCTCGCAATCCTTTGTTTGCTCAAAAAGGGTGATTATATTTGTATTTCTATATGGTTGGTAAGTATTTGCTCTGTAGCTTTCCTGACATCCATGGTAGAAGCAATTGTAGTATTCTTATAAAAAGCTTGCACATTTCCCATCAACAAAGTAAGGTCCGATGCAGGCTTCCCCCCACAGAACATGCATGTTGTATGGTTATGTTGTTCTGTTGTTCTTGCCATTTGAGCCAAGCCAAAGCCTTTCGACTTTGCATATTTGTCCCCCTGTAACCCAAAGCAGGATGTATGGCCAAAGTGTTAGGTTTTAAAAAGTTATGGAGAAATACTCTCAAACATACTCCTGCAGTTGTAATGTCATGGAGATGACATTACAATTACATCATGCATGTTTTGCAGCTGTCATGCAAAACATGCAAGTCGTCCTCTGTATATGCCAAAAGTTCCATTTTGAAACAATATTCACTGTCTAGTCGATTTTCGTACCAAATCTCGAAAAATCTGTACGAGTTTCTTTGTTCATAAATTCTGGCTGGAAATATGATTTTTCGGGGATGACTCCACGATAATCCAGAGAATTGGATGTGTGAAACTTATGAGGAAAGAAACCCTTACGAACTTATGGGAGATCGAACATGGCTGGTAGTTTTCTTAGAGGAACACTAATGTAGGAAAATCTATCAAGAAATATATGGTTAAAAGGGTCATTATAGATAGCAAGTATCTTTGATCCATAAAACACTACATGGGGTTGGAAATTTTTTGCAAAAAGATATTCCAAATTAAAATACCCATCACGAAAATTGTGTGCAATCACATGAACATTTTCGTATTTTGGTTTGACAGTCCGAAGGATCCTACCATCTTGCCCCCTTTTCATGATATTCTTGACAGAAAACAACTCATCTAGAAACTGACCCACACAGTTTTCACCCAAGAATTCACGTTTGTGACTAACAAAATCAGCTATACATAATATAGGAACATGACGATAATTCTTAGGAATAGCTTCTGTGTCAAAAAGAATCATAGAAACCTGCTTATTTGAGACCTCACATTTTTGCACAAAACACATCTGTTTTGGGTGCTCTGATTTGCAGTGGGGGCAGAAATTTTCAGGTTAACAGACGTGGCTTTTATCTATAGAGAATGTAGCCAAACATTGCTTTCACTAACATAATTTACTAAACATCACCCCTCAAAATCAAACATATAAAAAATACTTACAAGATTTCAGATAAATGTTACTTACTCATCACAATGTGATTTTGCAATTGTGACATTACATGATCCTTTCACTAACACTAAACATCAGCCCTCAAACTTTTCCCCAAAATCCCCAACAAGCAAAAAATAAATAAATAAAAATATAAAAAATGACTTATGGACATTTCACTAAACATGAAACAGTTTGAAGTATTTTCATGAACATACTTTTAATTCCATTGCAAAACTGTCTTATAAACTTGTATTAAAAACTTAGACATTAAAAAAAATTACTTTCTAGATTTCAGATAAATATTACTCATTATAAAGTGTTTTTGCAATTTTGACACTATGGGATGGTTTCACTAACACAATATACTAAATATCAGCCCTAAAAATCAGACATTAAAAAAAATTTCTAGATTTCATATAAATGTTACTCATCATAATGTGTTTTGCAATTTCAATACTATGCTATGCTTTCACTAACACACTTTTACTAAATAACCATACTCAATATCTTTTCCCAATCCATAACAAAAAAAAAATATATATATATATATAAATGTAGAAATTATTTTACCTTGGGTGTAAAACATTATTCTACATTTTTATCTACATTTATATTTTTATCTCCTCCAGAGATTTTTATTTAATAAGGTTAAAATACCTTTTGGTAACTTGTTCTGGTAAAATACGTATAAGCTTTGTATTACTAAAATCTTGGTATTTCTAGTCTGGCTCCCACTGATGAGACCTCAATACAGGTTAAAACCGGTCTGGGTAGTGGCCCCCTTGCCTTTAATACAAAACATCATACATCTCCTCTAGGAGATGTGTTTTGGCATTAAGGATAAATATTAAGATAAGTGATCAGAGCTTATTCTACTTTTACCATGAGTTGCCTTGGTCTTGCACTACCTTTATATATATATAAAATGACTTATGGGATTTCACTTAACACAAAACAGATTGAAAATCATGAACATGATTTTCAATTGTCCATTGCAAAAACCACCTTATATCTTTATAGATAAAATTCGACAATGCAATACTCACAATGCATTACGCGAACTCAACATACCAAGTGATCTCCTTGACAGAAGTTTGGTCCCAGCGAAATTCCAAACATTCCCAAAATTTTTCTTATCACTATCCATCACCCATAATGTCCTACGCAAACCATTTACTTATCTACAAATTATGACAATACACATCCAAGACACAGGCGTCGCTTACCCCCATTCCCTCTACCTCTATTTCGTTCAGGGTGTCCCAGCAATCACGACAAGAATGCTTATCCACTAATATCTTCCTTTTCGATTCTAAACAATAATCACTTATTTACAAATAACAAATTACGTCATTTATCTACATCTTATAACAACACACACCCACGTCACGATTTCTTGTCTTATCTTGATCTTGATCTGGTCAGAAGTACTCCACCAATTACAACACGAATCCTTATCTCTACCATCACCAATAATTCCATACATGAACCAAAACGCAAGAACTGAAGCCATTGACACATATACTCACAGGGAAATTATAAACATTCCAAACTCATGACTGCATACACAATGACGTCATCATCTCAACAACCAATCACCTAAAGATTCCTTATCTTTTCTTGATCGTGATCTGGTTCAAAGCGCCTACCATACTACTCCAGTGAGGAAAATGCTTTTAATCCACTCCCTGCCTGCTAGAGAGCTCGAAGAACCAGTACTAATTTCGTGATTTTATCGCCCAGAAAGCTGCTTGAGAATAGCAAACTGGTGTGGAAAAAATGGAAAGTGAAAACAATTTTTTTAATTAATTTTTATTTTCAGTAAATGATCAGTTACAGAATAACAGACCACAATATCATTTAACCACAAATCCTTAGAATAACATTTGCAAATAATATTTTGCTTATAAAGACCATGATATCTCAATATTAAAAATTATACACATTGCAAACCACACGAGACAGATTCCTTAGCTTGAACAGGTATAGTTTTATAATGCCATTTATTAGTGTTGATATTCAGAAAGGTAACAATATCGCTTTGGGGTGGGCGCCCGAAGCTATCGAAAAAATCATCATGTTTGTCTTTAATATAGATAGCTTGCCAATGATGTTATGGCAACTAGGTCGGATCTGCGTTCACGATGAACATCGACTGTTGTTGTCTGATCGGATGTGATGGCAATTCATCACGAGCACAAACTCCTAACCTCACTTTTCTTGTGGTGGATTCTAACTAGTATGCTTACTAATTGTTTAGTGTTCATAGTCCAGTAACACAGAACGATCCTTTGTTAAGGATAACGTACATTCAAATTCTGCATAAAGAAGTACTATGATGTTTTCAGGAAGGGGTTGAGCAAATTTAACTTCCAGTCGCACACTTCCTCTTCTTAACAGGCTGATATGGGGGGGGGGTCAACGGCATTTTGATCTGGTGATAAGTCAAATCCATAGAGAACATTTCCCTTTACGTATTACTCATAAGAAATGTCATTAGCACAATCTCTGTTCCATTTGCCTTGAGATGTTAAGAGTGACATGTAACATCTGCTGTAATGCCTTTCTTTGAAATTCGGAGTCAAAGGTTGCGAGGGATACTGAAGAAAATTCCACCACAAGAAAATTCAGATTGAAATGATGAAAATAAAATGAATTTCTGTTCAAAGTGCCATTACAAGTGACCAGTTCAATAATTAATCTAGATGGTATTTCACCTAGATACAGACTGCCTCTTGTAGAATCTGAAATACCTTTGGGAACCGAAAATAAAACATTTGTACTCAATTGATGGGATATACCATGTTTGACTTGTCTAACACAGACAGGTGAGCCAGTTGAATCTTTGGGTTTATTTTGACTTTGCAGACAAAACGTGTAGCCTCTTCAATTTGCACTTTAGCCTTTGCATCAGCATTTGCAGTCAGTAAACAAAATTCTGGAGAACTGCGAACCATACGAACACGAATAGAAACATTGTCGATCAAGTACCGGGCTTGATGCTTGATGTCAGCATGTATTCGCCCAAGCATATCGATACTTTTCGATTGGCTAATTCGAGCTTGTTATATACGCATTCAACATTCATTTTTGCTAAAGATATTACAAATATCAGCACTTCATCTTTAACAAATAATTCATTTGTCAGTTGACAGTTTTTAGCATCTCTGTCATAATTTAACAGGTTTTCAATATAAGCCCTATAAGGATACGTGTCTGATGCCACATTCACTAGTTAATCTTGGAGAAAAAAGTCAATTTGTCTGAACACGGAATGAAAAAAATTGTTCACGACACCAACTGAAGAATCTTTAATAGGTTTACTATCATTATCAGTGACGCTCACATGAATGCGTTGGTGTGATTTTCCCAAATCCATGTATTCTTCAGATGTACCTGGTATGCAAAATTCCACAGTATCCCCACTGTCAGTACCGGATATTGTTTAGGTGACATAAGAACTTTCCACCCACAAGTTGACACTTTGGTGGGAAAAAATATTTAACTCTGACATCATATACTCAGCAAAAGATATCACCTCTCTTGAGCTCTTTATATTCGTTTTCTTTTACTTACCTATTTGGCCTCTCGGAAGTAATCGGTTCTGAGATTTTTGAGCAATGGTTTTTCCCAGCTTCTGATTATCTGTTTATGAATGCTCGACGTACAGGTATCCCTTGCAATACATCTCACATCATATGCTGACTTGCTCTTAATGCTTGACGACCGAGAATTTGAGCTGCCGCTTTTAATAGTAGACTTAGAAAGGAGAAGGCACTTGTGAAAATGCTACCACTTCCGTACCCACGCTGTATTGGGGGCCCTGTAAACACTTGAGCCCCCACCAGCCTGCAGTGTGTAATATCTGAATTAATCAGTCATCCTTCACTTGTCGGAAGTGAAATTTAACTATTCACTCATTTTGACTCGCCGGTCATCCAATACCATATCGTGCAATTGATCAATGATTTCTGGTGTTACACGTTTTGGACGTCCTTCACGTTGATCATCTTCAATGCTGGTACAGCCATGTTTAAACTTGGCAGCCCATTTCTTAATTGTCGAACACGAAGGAGAAGAGATCCCATAAACTCTTTATGAACTTCGAATGAATTTCCTTTGGCGTTAAACCTTCTTTTACAAGAATTATAACCGCACGGCCTGAAGCACAGCAGTTTTAAACAAACTAGTTGCTAGAATGACATGACTTGCAATTTCACATGGATGCTTATGACAGATGTATCAACGTTGGGAAAAAATTGCGCCGATAGTGTTACCATCTATGGTCAAAACCGATAACTATTCACACAACTCTCGTATACATATCTAAAGTTGGACTGCTAACTTTAGAGTAATGCTTTGGTATTACAGGTGGTGGATCAAAACCATCTCCAAATACCTGTGATAATCTGGAGATATATTTTTCTCACTTTCTCTAGACGTTTTAATCGTGTTATTTCAATCCATTCAGATTGAGATTGGATTGAGAGTAATTGGCTCGGCACGGAATTCAGCGAAATCGTATTGAAGGACCTTTTTTTTTTCATTATTATTGACACGTTTGCTGCCAACTACGAGTATACTCGTAGTTCGTATATGAGCTTCACAAGCCAACTACGAGTATACTCGTAGTTCGTATATGAGCTTCACAAGCCAACTACGAGTATACTCGTAGTTCGTATATGAGCTTCACAAGCCAACTACGAGTATACTCGTATGTCGATTACCAACCTCGTATGCCAAGCGCGAGTTAATCCGTAGTATAACATTGTAATTTGTAAATCAATTTTAAACTGGGCTTTCCTCAATATTTTGTAAAGCATATAAATTGGTTTGTTCTACTAAAATTGTGAGAAAATCTTCAGAAAAGAAAAGTTCAACTAACCTTTTGATACTGAAATTTCCAGTGTCAATTTTAAAACCTGCAGTTTCAACAAAGTCAAATTGTGGGGGCTCTTCTTCTGAATTTTCCCAATAAGTTGATGTTGATGTATTTGGCTGGTTGTTAACTTCATCTTGAAAAGTTTCTTCATCATCGGAGTCACCGCTAGAGTCGTCTGTAGGATCATCTTCGGGTGATCCGAGATTACTCGTATTTGGCGAATGAAATAAAATTCGATCTGATAAGCCGGCTACGAGATTACTCGTAGTTACCTTGAAGATGGGAGCGATACGAGATTACTCGTAGCTGGGGTATGAAACAAAATTCTGTCTGATAAGCCGGCTGCAGCGAACGTGTTAAACATCATAGATAGTTATATCTGAAATTTGATACTGAAAGTGATCCTGAAAATTGGCTGATGAAAAGAACATCTTCCAATGGGTGGAAACAAATGTACGTAGTAATCTGAAAGTGAAGCTTACCGCTTTCGGTTGTAGTGCAAATAAATATTATTCACAAAAATGGAGAAAGCAATACCTGAAATTGCTTGGTTTTATTGAAAATAAACACAGCGGTAAAGTTCCGGTGTTAAGCGAAAACCTTAATACCGCATGAATAAATCAATCATTTTAATACGTTTCTAATATGGTTGATATTCATATAATAGCAATGTAATTATGTATATTATTATTATTATTATTATTATTATTATTATTATTATTATTATTATTATTATTATTATTATTATTAAGAGATAACCTCCAGCAGCCAGAAACTCATCGAGGGAAGACATTTACTATACACCAGCAATCATACTTATTCTTGAATTTCATCACACTGTTTGCTCTCAGAACATCCAATGGCAATCCATTCCAATCACGCACCACCCTCTGAGAGAAAAATCTAGCCCTCACACACTTCTTGCCGGCCTTCATTCTCAGCTACCAAGCATGTCCCATCGTCCTTTCCCCACCCTCCATAAATTGAAAAATTCCATCACTTTAAATCCTTTATGTCCCTTCAGAAGTTTGCAAGTCTCAATTATATCACCACTCATTTGATTGTTTGCCAGTGTCTGCAGTCTACAAATTCTCAATTTGTTTTCATAATCAATATTCCACAATCTTGACATCATTTTTAACACTCGCCTTTGTACTCTCTGCAATATATCAGAATCACAACGGAAACCAGGAGACCAGACCTACGCACAATAATCCAAGTGAGGTCTTATCAAGGCCGTGTAAAGAGGCAAAATAACATTCTTAGCTTTACTGGTGAACGTTCGTTTCAGTTGCAATTATCTTTTGAGTGGTATTTGTAATCCTTGCGACATAGCCAATGAAATTCATCTTCCTATCTATTATCACTCCAAGATCCCGTGCCTCATCAGTTTCTTCTAGCATAATCCCACAAATATAATAAGACAATGGATTCTAATCATGCAGAAGTAAATTACAATACATTTACTGACATTGAACTGACATTCATTTTCCCATACCTACATTTCTAGTTTATTCAAATCATTCTGAAAGTACTACATATCAGCAGCATTCCTGATTACCTTACCTATCTTTGCATCAAAAGCAAATAGCTGTATGCTGCTTGTTAAATCATTCCCAATATCAATAATTTACAGAATGAATAACAGTGGACCAAGAACTGATCCTTGTATTACACCTGGTTACTTTGAATCTTCCAAATTCAAATTCCGCGTATACCACTTTTTCATATCTGTCAGTCAGCCATCTTCATATCCACGCTAATAGTCTATAACCGAAACCCATTTTCTCCAATTTATGCGACATTCTAACATGCTATATTCTGTCAAAAGCCTTAACAAAATCCAAAAATATCATAGTTTATCCATTCCAGTTGCCTAGGTCAAGGAACATTGTTATGGAATGTGAGCAAGTTGCTAAAACATGCATTTCCCATAGTAAACCCATGTTGCCTATTGAAAAGTAGAGATTCATTGATATCCTATTTCGGAGAGCTCTAACGAATTTTTCCGAAGTCTTCACCACCACTCCTGAATTAGCAAGTGGTGGATAATTGGACACATCGGTCTTTGTGCCACCCTTGTGGAACGGAATTACCATATATTCCTTCCATTCCTGAGGATTCTTCCCTGTTCTGAGAATCATATTAAACAGCCTGGACAAGGGAATGGCCAGTTCATCTAAACACTCTTTTAGAACGCGTGCTGATATCCCATCAGTCCCTATTGGTGAATGATTATTCAGTTTTGTTGAACAGCTCTAATTCCTCTTCCTCATACACCTAAGTTTCTACATCTAGTGAAGCGGTAACAAACAGCACAATGTCGTGTACTCCAGGTAGATAGATTTTAACAAAACGGTACGCATTATTTGAACAGCCTCTTCTGCATCTGTAACCCTCATACCATCTGCATTTAGAAGAGTTATTATTTCATATTCATTCTTTCTTTTACTTGCAGCATATCTGTAGAATTCTGGTGGGATGTCTTTATCACGCAAAACCGGTTTATTTTCATACTAATACTTTGTTTTCCATACAACAGTTGTGACTATTCTACCCTGCCGCTTATAATTTCAATAATGCGCATCATTCTTACGCGCACGTGTTCCTTAAAAATCATCTTTTGTTTAGGAATCTCCTGCTTAATAAGATTACACATCCATTTGACTCTTGCCCTATTTATTCTTCGAACTATCGGCACACACTTTGAAATCGCGTCATTTAAGTATTGTTTTAGGGGGAACAATATTTCTCACGTCCATAGCGATGTTTAAGCAATACGTGTCTCCTGGGTGGTGCTAAATGAGAAACAGCGATAGGCAGCCAGTCCATCCTAAGGATCTCCTGACCAATCACATGATGTCCACTGAATATAATACTTGCAGAAACCAGATTTTAGAAAGATTAGCCCTATACTACGTATTTGTCAATTAAATATTGAATCTATTAGCAAAGCCAGATGCGATTATTTATCGAAATTATTGATATCGTGCTACTGATCCAGATCAGCTCCTTAAAAGAGGTCGCATTCCATGTTACACTGCTATTCTTGCAACTTATCATGAAGTATATGAAATAGCAACGTACGTGCGAAATCGTCTTAAAGAAGTTTTCTTCGATCTCAAAATATTGAAGAAAACTTATATACAGTAGTGATAAAAGTTCAAGATATTACAATTACGAATATTTATAAGCCACCTGGATCACCTTGGCCGGGAAAAAGTATTCCGATTACTGAACATCCTGCAATTTATATTGGGCACTTTAATAATCACAATGAACAGTGATATTATGCTCCAAACAAAGAATGTGGCGAAAAACTGTTGATTGGATCGAACTAAATAATCTTCACTTAGTCTTTGATACCAAAGACAAAGGCACTTTTAGATATGAGGCCTGGAAAAGAGTCTATTTAACCCTGATTTGTGTGTTGTGAGCAAAAATAATTCAGGTCACCCTATGCAAAATTTGAGAAGGGTCTTAACTGACTTTCCTCATGGTCAACATAGACCGCATTAATTGACATTGGTATTTCTATTCCACTTGTAAGACCAAAATCTATCCCAGGCTGGAATTTTAAATAGGCTGACTGGAATAAATACGCAAATGAACTTGACAAATGTATTCGCTGGATATCTCCGATAAGCAGTAATTTTCATCGATTTATAGGTGTAGTCCTGCTTGCTGTCAAGAAAATTATTCCTAGAGGTATTAGACACAACTATATACATGGTTGGAGCGAGGAATGTGAATTACTTTATAATGAATATCAGATCCAAAACACAAAAGATCCAAAACACAGCAGACGAACTTCTAGAAAACTTGGATGCATCCACGTTTTCCAGCCGAAAAACTTGGATCCTTCTAGGAAACTAGGTGGTAATTATTCTTTGATTAAAGAACAACCAAGAATCACCCCAGATCAACTAGCTATACACATTATTAATATATCACGTATTCCAATCAACAAAAGCAAACAAGATATATTAAGAGAAAATTAAAAGAATTTAGCAAGTCTACACCTATAACTTCAAATTTTGCACGCCTTTTACGTAGCAAGAAGTTGAAGCAGCCTTAAAGGAATTAAAGCCTGGTAAGGCTCTTGGTTTTGATAACATTCATCCAGAATTTTTGATTAATCTGGGAAGAAATGCAAGACTATGATTAACTAAGTTCTTTACTGACCTTCTTACAACTGGTAAACTTCCCACTATTTTTAATAAAGCAAAAATACTTTCAATTTTAAAGCCTGGTAAGCCTAATCCTAAACTGGAAAGTTACCGACCTATCACTCTCCTCAGTTGTTGTTATAAATTCCTTTAAAGACTTTTTTTATAATAGAATAAGCTCCAAAATTTTTAAATATGTCCCAATATAACAAGCTGACTTCAGACCAAATCGCGGGTGTTATGGCCTGGTTCTCTCTTTAGTAACTCACAGAGAAGCTGTTTTCAAAAAAGTATAAAAACATCAGCAGCATTTATTGATTTGTCAACATCCTTACATCGTTTGGAGACAAGGCCTTCTATATAACTTATATAAAATTATTCCATGTAAAACAATAGTCCATATTATTAACAATATGCTAAGAGTTAGAAGATTTACAGCGACTATAGGTAATAAAACTAGCAGCGAAAAGAAGTTAAATAATGTATTACCACAGGGATCTGTTTTATCTCCGTTATTATTCAATCTGTATATATCTGATCTTCCCGTCACTACATCAAGGAAATTTTGTGATGCCGGCGATATAGCAATAACTACATAGCATAAATGCATAAGTCATACAGAAGAAATTCTAAAAGCTGACTGAACTATTCTAGAAGAATATTTTAAAAGATGGAGACTCTGTTTTTATAGGAGCAAAACAGCAATATCTTGTTTTCATCTAAATAATAAGTTGGCAAATGTGAATCTAAAAATTGAATTGAATAACACTATACTTCCATATAATAAATTCCCTAAGTATTTGGGAGTCATACCTTACCGTTCTCTCACTTTCAGACAACATCTTTCAAACTTGGCATACGACCTAAGAACACGTGATAATATCCTTCAGAGAATCTGTGGCACTACCTGGGGTTCAAGAACCTCTACTCTTCAGACAACAGCCCTTGCTTTGGTATTCTCAAGTGCTGAATATTCTGCAACTCTGTGGATAAATAACCCTCACACAAGGATTATCGATTCTCAGTTGAATATATCTTAAGATTTATTACAGGCTCTATTAGATAGAGTTCAATATATTGGTTCTTTAGTTCGTGAATTTCAACATATTTCTAGTAATCCAAACCTACCTGTTTATCAGGATCTCTCAACTCATAACGTCAATAGATTGAAATCTCGCCATCCATCACTACAAGCAGCAGAAGAACTAGTGCTAAATAATTTTAATCCTTTAACAAAGTGGGAGGAAACGTAGAAGGAAAATATGAAAGAACATTTGCATAACACCTTTAATGGTGATCAAATCAGTACAGGATCAGATCCACCTCGTAAAACCTGGACAGTACTAAATAGAATTCGAAAAAAACATGGCCTATGTGGAGATACTCTCTATAAATGGAACAGACGAACATCTCCAGAATGTGACTGTGGTGCTCCATGACAGATTGCGCAAAATATTTTAAAAGAGTGAACCTTCGTGCTTGTCAGAATGCCTGGAATGACTTATTACAAACTGCTCCTGAAGCTGACAACTGGATTACTAACTTAGATCTGATTTTATTATGATATGATTTTTTTTTCTTTTATAACATATTAAGACTTTCAGTTAATTCTGTTAATATTCCAACTCCTTTCTTTAGATTTGTGTTTTCCTTCAAAGTTCTTAACTTAAAATATTTAAAATTTTTCAATCCTATTAATATATAATGACATCGTTATTCTCTTTCATTAACATCATGTTTTTGCCATCAGCTATATATGTATGTAGTATTGTTTAAAAGGTTCCCATGCACTGTCGATATTCTTCTCTTCGATCAAGCGATCCAGTTCCACTGAACTAAGTATACTCCGAAGTTAATCATAATCACTGCCACCAATTTTAAGTAGAATAGTTACATGTTTAACTGAAACGCCCTCTGACACTATAATCACATCTTACACTCTTTTCCCTCGAGTTTCTTCTGTCACATAATGCACGAGAAGTTGTCCCTCAACAGCTCAATAAATGCATTTTCATTCTTCTCATGAGATTCTACTACTACAGGATCAATATTTGTATAATTAAAATCTAACATTACGATTAATCTTTCCGCGCTCATATTTTCTATTTGTTGATGCATTTCTTCTTCACTATCAACCGATCCACCAGGGCTGGAACAACACTCCACTATGTAATTGAACTTGATTCCTCTTCACATCAGACGGTTTCAAGCTAGATGCCAATTAAAATACTGTTACTAGTACTACAATCATAGGTCTCAACTCTAACTGTATTCACGTCATCCGATATCATTAGCAGAACGCCCCCTCCTCTCCTACCCTATCTATTCTTCCTACAAATAGTGTACCTTTTACACTCGATACCAGTTAACGTCCGAATATGATAGCCAGGTCGCACTAACGCCTACAATTAGAGTTCCCTACAGTAGTAGTCCAGTCACTTCTGACCAAATGCTTCCGGTGGGCGTGGCTTCATGAGTCAGCAATTTCCCTAGGGGCATATATGTCAATGGCTTCACTTCTTTTGTTCTGGTTCGCATATGGAATTGTGGGTATTTTCTTGGTTGGCGTATAGAATTATGGGTGATGGTAGAGATAAGGATTCGTGTTGTGATTGGTGGGACACTTTACACCAAATGCTTCCGGTGGGCGTGGCTTTATGGGTTGGAATGTCAGAAATTTCCCTCAGCTCATATGTGTCAATGGCTTCAGTTCTTGTGTTTTGGTTCACGTATGAAATTATGGGTGATAGTAGAGATAAGGAATCGTAACATGAATGTTTGTTGTTATCAGATGAAGATAAGTGACGTCATTTGTTATTTGCAAATAAGTGGCATCATTTGATAGTTGTAAATAAGTGACATTGTTGTTTTGAATGGAAAAGAGAGATATATTAGAGATAAGGAATCATGTTGTGATTGGTGGACACTTTAAAGAAGATCAAGATCCCGATAAGATAAGGAATCATGACGTGAATGTTTGTTGTTGTCAGATGAAGATCAGTGACGTCATTTGTTAGTTGTATACAAGTGACATTATTGTTTTGAATGGAAAGGGAGATATATTAGTGAACAAGTAATCGTGTCGTGATTGGTGGGATACTTCTGACAAGATAAAGATCAAGATAAGATTAGGATTCGAGACGTGAATGTTTGTTGTTATTGAGTTTGGAATGATAATTTAATTTAATTATATACTGTCGCTCAAACATACAGTTTTTTTTAACTCATGATGGTGACAGTCTTTCGAGGTTTTCTGAATAATTTAATTATATGCTATGTCACTCAAACATAATTTTTTTTCTTCTATAGATGGTTGTACTAATTTTCCAATACATTTTGGGCTATTTCTTTACACTTAAAGGGTGGGAAATCTTAGAGTATGTCGTGATGGCAGGTGTGATTAGGTTTTCTGAATAATTTAATTATAATGGTATCCTTCATCACACAGACATACACATTAGACATGAAAAGTCATTAATGCATCCATGTTGATAATCTAATATGTATCCTATGATTATTCTTATGAAAAAAACTATTCAGTATTAGAATTATGCTTACCAAAAAACATATAATCAGTGATTATTACAATTATCAATTGTTATGTTCAAGTTAAAAAAAAAAAAACTTACATTTCTTTCCAGAATGGGAACATCTTGGTACTATCTAGGTTTTCTAAATGATCCAAATTGTTGATTATTAACATATATTCACAGAACACAAACACAAGTCTGAAAAGACAGTTCACTTTTTCATTACAGGTTACTGTGGCTAACATATATTCACACCACAAAGCACACAAAACATAGGTTTTGAAAGATATTTCTGTAAATAACCAGAAAAGCTAGTGGACTACTTAATTTAAATTACTATCTGATTGGTTCTCAGTATTAGTTCTTTCCCATAGTTGCTCATGCTATGATTTCCCAAGCTTGGTGGGAAAGTCTATTCGCCGTTTAGTTTAGGGTAAGTGTTATTTCCAGTTTCGAATTCTGATTGCTGTTAGAGTATGGAATTCTGACAAGTGAAATTATTATTATTATTTTATTTTATTCTTTTTTTTCAAATTGATTGGTTATTTTCTGTATTTTACTTTTAAAGGTCATATTCTAACAGAATAACTGAGCAAAATTAATAAATATATAAAGTGTATGTGAATTTATTTTCCAACACTGTATATTTCTCATTAAGCCTTATCTTAAAGATATCTCTCTTATCCGGTCGCCATTTGTTGTACGTAGGTGAGAATTGTGTGTTTTGGTTCAAACTCTTGGTTTCTGTTGGGAAATTACCAATTTATCTATTAATTTTACCTTCGATTCCTTGTGTTCTTAACCTATTTCTGTAAGTGGAATTTATTTATTTTATTTATTTTTTTACTTAGCATTAGTAAATTTTAAGTAACTGATATGAGAAAAACAAGGTTTTGAACACTCTGCAGCGTTTTTCTATAGCAATCTTTTTAAGAGTTTTTGTAACGAGTCGTTGGTTTTAAATATCTAATGGCTCTGTAAAATAACCAAACTCTAACTTGTGACACAGTTTTGTGACATTTCAGGTGAAATCTTCAGTACTAAAATTCTAGCTATTAATTTAATATCTGATTATTCCTCTCAAAGATTTGACAGTTTCTTGAAATATTTGAGAGCTTGTATGAACAAATAAGACTTTTAATTCAATGAGTCAAAAAAAAATTCTCTGCTGGTTACTTTGGGGCATGAAATTTCACAAGAAAAAATGTTATCCTCCTTCTTAAAGTTGTATATAACACATTAACAACACCCAAGTGTTCATTTAAATTTACACATATTATTTGAATAAAATATTATTTACAAATTGTATTTACTGAATCTAACAATACAGAAAATAAATAAATTGAAAAATACATTAAAGTTTCTTCAATGCTTGTGGTACTGCCATCATATGGTTTTCACAATGTGACTCTCATCTGAAAGTTAATTTTTCATTTGGTGTTCATTGGGAATTTAGAGCCAGGTGAAGAGACAAAACTCTTCAACTAGCTCTAAAAGGATGGAAACCGATTTTTATTTTAGAAGACACGTACATTGTGATGTATTTATCCAGGACCACTTGGGAAAAATTATGCAGGAAGTGGTCTGATATCCTTGGCTACTTGCAAAGAAGAGTTCACTATGAAATGGACCTCAGTAAGTGTTATATTCTGAAAGGCCAAGATGGGGAACTCATACTTGATGATATAGGAGCTGATGGAAGTAAGGTTTTTTCTATTAGTTGTGAAGAAGCTGGAAGATTTTCACCAAAAATGTACGACATTGATAATCATTTACTATTTTTGGAAACTGAATTACCATCTGTTTGTATAATGGGAAAAATTATTGCTAATCATTTAAATTCATCAATGGTAAAATTAGACTTTCAAGATTTTATCCAATTCGATAAAGAATCTTTATTTTGGGACATTTATGCACATTTTACAAAAACTATTTGTGTATATTTGCTGACAAAAGAATACACAGAATGTTTATGGAGGCATGGTGTCATTTCCAGACTGACACAATATGAAATGTATGGAAGTGTGGTTACCATGGTATCTGATTTAAAAATTCTTTTGCATGACCAGCTATTTTGATGTAATGTAACCAAGAAACAGTGAGTAACAAAAATTTTATTCATTGAATTCTTTGGAAAATGTTAAGAGTCTAAACTAAATATTGTGAAATATTTTTAGGTAATTACATGTTTCGAATTTTTCTCAGTGAATATAAATTAAATTGGTTGCCCAAAACGTGAAAACATAACTTGTACTTTTAAATGCTTTTGGAAACATAATGAAAGATTTTGTGCTTTTAATAATTCTCAGATGTATATGTATTGGATTCAAGGAAATAAATATACAACCCTTAATTTTACTACAGTAATAAATTCCCAATGACAACCAAATGAAAAATTAACTTTCAGATGAGAGTCACATTGTGAAAACCATATGATGGCAATACCACAAGCATTGAAGAAACTTTAATGTATTTTACAATTTATTTATTTTCTGTATTGTTAGATTCAGTAAATAAAATTTGTAAATAATATTTTATTCAAATAAAATGTGTAAATTTAAATGAACGCTTGGGTGTCGTTGATTTGTTATATACAACTTTAAGAAGGAGGATAATTTTTTTTTCTTTTTTTTTCCTTGTGAAATTTCATGCCCCAAAGTTACCAGCAGAGAATTTTTTTGATTCATTGAATTAAAAGTCTTATTTGTTCATGCAATCCCTCAAATATTTCAAGAAACTGCAAAATCTTGGAAGCAAAAGGAATAATTGGGTATTAAATTAATAGCTAGAATTTTAGTAGTGAAGATTTCACCTGAAAAGTCACAATACTGTTGGAGTTTGGTTATTTTACAGAGCCAATAGATATTTAAAACCAACGACATGTCAAAAACTCTTAAAAAGATTGTTGTAGAAAAACACTGCTGAGTGTTCAAAACCTTGTTTGTCTCATATCAGTTACCTAAAATTTACTAATGCTAAAGTAAAAAAATAAATAAAATAAATAAATTCCACTTACAGAAATAGGTTAAGAGCACAAGGAATCGAAGGTAAAATTAATAGTTATATTGGTAATTTCCCAATGGAAACCAAGAGTTTGAAACAAAACACATGATTTTTCACCTACGTACAACAAATGGCGACCGGATAAGAGAGATATCTTTAAGATAAGGCTTAATGAGAAATATACAGTGTTGGAAAATAAATTCACATACACTTTATATATTTATTAATTTTGCTCAGTTATTCTGTTAGAATATGACCTTTAAAAGTAAAATACAGAAAATAACCAATCAATTTGAAAAAAAAGAATAAAATAAAATAATAATAATAATTTTACTTGTCAGAATTCCATATTCTAACAGCAATCTTAATTCGAAACTGGAAATAACACTTACCCTAAACTAAACGGTGCATAGACTTTCCCACCAAGCTTGGGAAATCATAGCATGAGCAACCGTGGGAAAGAACTAATACTGAGAACCAATCAGATAGTAATTTAAATTAAGTAGTCCACTAGCTTTTCTAGTTATTTACAGAAATATCTTTCAACACCTATGTTTTGTGTGCTTTGTGGTGTGAATATATGTTAGCCACAGTAACCTGTAATGAAAAAGTGAACTGTCTTTTCAGACTTGTGTTTGTGTTCTGTGAATATATGTTAATAATCAACAATTTGGAATATTCAGAAAACCTAGATAGTACCAAGATGTTCCCATTCTGGAAAGAAATGTAAGTTTTTTTTTTAACTTGAACATAACAATTGATAATTGTAATACAATAATCACTGCTCGTATGTTTTTTGGTAAGCGTAATTCTAATACTGAATAGTTTTTTTTTTCATAAGAATAATCATACGGTATATATTAGAGTATCAACATGGATGCATTATCGACTTTTCATGCCTAATATGTATGTGTTTGTGTGTGTGTGTGTGTGTGTGTTTGTTTGTTTGTTCATGTGTGTGTTATTAAGGACACCATTATAATTAAATTATTCAGAAAACCTAATCACACCCACCATCACGACATACTCTAAGAATTCCCACCCTTTAACTGTAAAGAAATACCCCAAAATGTATTGGAAAATTAGTACAACCATCTATAGAAGAAAAAAAAATGTATGGTTGAGTGATATAGCATATAATTAAATTATTCAGAAAACCTCGAACGTCTGTCGCATCATGAGTTAAAAAAAAAACTGTATGTTTGAGTGACATAGTATATAATTAAATTAAATTATCATTCCAAACTCAATAACAACAAAAATTTACGGCACGAATCCTAATCTTATCTTGATCTTGATCTTGTCAGAAGTGTCCCACCAATCATGACACGATTACTTATACACTAATGTATCTCCCTTTCCATTCAAAACAATAACATCACTTATATACAAATAACAAATGACGTCACTGATCTTCATCTGACAACATCATACATTCACATCACGATTCCTTATCTTATCGGGATCTTGATCTTCTTTAAAGTGTCCTCCAATCACAACACGATTCCTTATCTCTAATATATCTCTCTTTTCCATTCAAAACAACAACGTCACTTATTTACAACTAACAAATGACGTCACTTATTTGCAAATTACAAATGACGTCACTTATCTTTATCTGATAACAACAGACATTCACGTCACGATTTCTTAACTCTACCATCACCCATAATTCCATACGCGAACCAAAACACAAGAACTGAAGTCATTGACACATATGAGCTGAGTGAAATTTCTGACATTTCAAACACATAAAGCCACACACATCGGAAGCATTTGGTTTAAAGTGTCCCACCAATTACAACACGAATCCTTATCTCTACCATCACCCATAATTCCATACGAGAACCAAAAAAAAAAAAAAAACACCCACAATTCCATACACGAACCAAAACACAAGAACTGAAGCCATTGACACATATGCGTCCAGGAAAATTCCTGACTCATGAAGCCAGGCCCACCGGAAACATTTGGTTAGAAGTGACCAGACTACTATTCCCAACGTATTCACTTAGGCAGCAATCTGTATCCCTTTGTTTCTGATACTCCTAGCATTCGTGTACAGACATAATAATCTACACGCATATTCTTTTGTATACTCTTGTCTGCAGTCTGCATGACATGGTTGGTCATTCATATTCTCTCTATTCCTGCCTTTATTATTTAACTTCCCAGACTCCTTGTGCTAGGACTCATTCTATTTATTAAGTTTTCTAGACTCCTGACACCGAATGATTTTAGGTGTGGGTCATCCCCTTTATACAAATGAAATCTGCTCTCAAACTCTTTCCACACATCTAAAAACTAGCATCCATTCCTTCTACACAGCTTACGCCTCGAATCTTTTACCATCATAGCTCTTCTTCTTAATTCATTTTATCATATTGAGGTAAAACACTGACTATTTTCACTTTCTCATTCTTCACTCTCGCCTTGTCCAACAACCCTTTCATGTCCTCTATCATACTGAACTTTATACCCAGTTAAGTCGTTAGTTTTATTTTTTAGTTTATTTAGTTTTATAATTTAATTTAGTTTAGTTCAATTTTTAATATAATTTTGTAAAATTAAAAAAAAAAATCAGCCTAACGCCTTTTATGCACTTATAGGGAATACTTGAGGTCGTTTTAGTCTTATCTAACTTTTGGAGACTGATTGGTCAGTTCAATCTTTACTGGTGGCCAATAGCTGGCTGAATGCTGTCACTAGTTGCAGCTGCCGCAGTGAAGAGCCGGTTAACAAGTGTCGCCATCTCTTGGTTCATAACCCTAACACAATAATCTTGATGTCTGAAATAGTGTTGGTTCTACGGTCAATTTTCTTGAGTTTCCGGGAAAAAAAAAATCCGCTTACCCGTTCCAGAGATCGGATAACTTTGGAACCGGTCGAAAACAGTTCAGAAAAAGTTCTTCTTTAATCGTCGAACTAGGCTTGAAAGCTTATAAATTACTATGCGATAAAAGTATTCCTGTTTATTTATCAATTCTCTTAGAGGTAAATGAATGAATACATGTTATTGAATTCGTGCACGTACAGTGTCTATAATACACTCACTCACATTAGGCATAAAATATGGCCAATATGCCTTAACTTTTTTTTTCCATCCTTCTTAAAGAATACCTGAGCATATGAAATCCGTACATGTTCAACAAAGGACCTTCTCTTTTTGAACTATCTCGGTAAAACTCTGATTATGCTCATTCCATACGTCAAATATTCGCTAAAGAGCTATCAATTGGCAAAAAATTATGCTTTATGACATTTTTGGTTTTACTTTCATATTACTGGTTACTTTTACTGGTTTAATTTTCATACAGTAAACCCTCGATTTAACGGGGAAAAATTCCTGTCCGTATGTCACATGTGAAAATTAACACCATGTTAATTTTAAAATGCTTTTTTCCAAGATTCGCTTATAATTAAATTAACAGGTTATTTTTTATTATTAATTTCCTGCTATGTGTAACAACTTTTGGCGAATAGGCCATCATATGTTGGAAAAACACTGCAGTGATTTATCCGCCATAAATGAGTCACCGCTCATTAAACATGTTCGGCGAATGAGTATTTATTGACCAAATACTCATTCGAACCAGTTGAGAACCAGTATTTGTTTAATCAGCTGAAAGAGATACTTAAAATGTCTTTCAATCGTGTTTTCATTTCATGCTATTCTTAGCTGAAGTTTTTAGACGACTTTGGTTGATTAAAAATCCAAATATTATCAACTAAATGCGGCACGTCTTCTGAGTTTTATCTTAATATTTACATTTGGATTTCTTATCATCGACTAGGCTTCTAAACTGCATTGCTGTGAACCGATGAATATATGTGAACGCGTTGAAGAAGAGACTGAAATGAGTCATTTTTATGTGAACAAAGTTCGTCCACCCCTATTGTTATATTAGATTTGATTTGTCATTGCATTTACTCTTCGAATTTGGCATCGTTAAAAACACTGGTCTAGCCCAGTTGTGCTTAACCGGTGTTCCGGGAACAGGTTATAAGTGCACCACCCGTAAAAGATGTCACATGACACACTTCTGAGTGTAATTGGCTACTCTGATCCTAACAACTGAAGACTGAAATGCGCGTTGACCTCTAAACCAACAGAAGATCGTTTGTAGGTCATGTATTTGTAGGAGGGGCGGGGTGGAGCCTCTCTTTTACAGTCATTCAGTGATGTGGGTATGGCTTGTATGCTGTGTAATATTTTAATAGCGCAGACTCCATTTTTAATGTGTATTGGTTTCGTGGGTTGTCTAACATCGTAGTAGTACACAATAGATAAATTTATTATTAAACAAAAACGTGATTCTGAGGTAAATATTAATGATGGGGGAAGTAGTAGTAGTAATGACATTGCTGCAAATATGTTTCGTACTGAAGACAGCATTATACGTAGTAAAATAAGAAAAATTAATAAATAATATTCGGACAAATATTTCAGTTGTGGTTTTACATGCACCAGTGAGGAATAATGTCCTGTTCCTCAGTGTCTTGTATGGGGAAAACGACACTTTACTAAATCACGCCAATCTTGCTTCAAAAACTAAAGATTATTTCAAGGGATTGTTGGACATGTAAGTAAAATATGTTAAAAATACTGTTAAAATTTCCGATAAGGCACAACTTACTCATATAAGGCAGCTGAATTAATTGTTGTAAAATAAAAACCACATACTTCAGCAGAGTATCTTATTTTACCAGCATGTTGTGAAAATTGTAAACATTATGTTTACTATTATAACAAAGATAACACGGATAACAAAGATGGTTACAGGACTGTACAATGATAGTCATGAGGATCGGCTGAGGGAATGTGGACTGCAGAGTTTGGTGGATAGAAGAAGGAGAGGTGATGTGGTTGAGAGGTAGTTACAGGGTTGACACTGGGGAGTTCTTTCGCTTGGTGCAGGAAGGAGTGATGACAAGAGGCCATCCCTGGAAGTTACGAAAGGAACCTGGGAGCAAGAGGGGGAGTGGTTTCTTTGCATGGAGTGTGGATGAACCATGGAATTCATTGCCTGATGGAGTGGTGAGAGCAAGAACGATCAATGAGTTCAAGGAGTGGTATGATAGACTTTGTGTTTCTTAGGAAGGACCTCCCACGATGAGTCTTTTGACTCCATGGAGGCCTGAATAATAATAATAATAATAATAATAATAATTATGTTCGACGATGAAGCAAAGAAGAAAATTATGAAAATTCCTCATACAATACAATAAAAAATAAAATTAAAAACGTGCAGATGATATTGAGAAAACAGTTACCAATAATCTTCCCAAACAACATTTTGTTTTACAAATTGACGAGTCCACTGACATTAGCGGTAAAGATCATATACTAGGATTTGTTCGTTTCAATTTGTATGCTGGAGAGAGCTTACCGAACGTACAACAGAATAATATATTTTTGACTTTATTAAGACATATTTAGAAAATTTTAAACTTTCATGGGAACTGTGCGTAAGAATTTGTACGAACGGTTCTCCATTAATGGTAGCCTCTATTAAAGGATTGTTACCCTTGCAAAAAAAAAATAATAAAATAAATAAATAAAATAAAATAAACCGATATATTATTTAGAGATGAAATAAACCACTTGGCCAATCAGAAGTGCGGCCTAATTGGCCGACTGGTTAGCATATCCGCTCTCCAGTCAAAAGGCTGCGGGTGGATGTCATACGAATACGAACCCGCCTAGGGCATGGATGTTTGTGATTGTCTGTGAAAATACTAATGGTGGTGGTTGCAAGTAGATGGAGTTGGTGTAGATGATGAAGATAGTTGCGGTTGGTGGAGTGATGAAGAGTTGTATAGTATATGCCTTCCCTCGATGAGTCTTTGGACTCCCTGGAGGTGTTATGTAATAATAATAATAATTATATCTACCACTATTTTTTGCAAACACGATCCCTAGTTTCAAAAACATTATCTGCAATATTAATACCTGCACTAGACTAAGTTGCAAATATGATAAATTACATCAAGTCAAGACTTAAAAAAAAAATTCGCATATCTATGGAAGATAAGTAGAAATCTTTGCTTTTGCACACTGAAATAAGATAGTATTACAGGGGTAAAGTGCTATTCCGAATTTTAGACCTTAAGAAAGAATTGTTGGCCTTTTTACAAAATGAAGGTAGAGGTGCTTTCGTAAAATATCTTCAAAATGATACTTGGTGTGCTTAAATGGTCTATTTAGCCGATATTTTTATTTCTTAAATAGAGTTAGTACAAGTATCCATTGGAATTAATGAAAATATTTTGACATCCACTGACAAATTGTCAGCTTTTCAGAAAAAAGTATCTCTTTCGAAAAACAGCAAATCAGATAAAAAAAAAATACAGTAGAATGTTTCCTTCGCTCCATAATAAAAATGTCGAAAGAATTATTTCCCTTATTACAAACCATTTAACAATATTTGAAGAAAAGATTTCAAGTTACTTTCCTTCTTCCTTAAATACACACAATCATGACTGGATGCGAAATCCATTTGGTACAGTTAATACATCAAGTTGTGAATTTTCGTTACAAGAAGAACAATTAGTTACCTTGTCAACGGATCGTACTCTAAAAAGGAAATTCTCTGAAAAAATCTTGAGGAATTTTGGGCTTTTGTCCAAGCCGAATACCCAGCCCTCTGCAAGCGGGCACTGAAAATTTGGTTACAGTTTTCAACATCATATTTCTGTGAGCTCGGTTTCTCAATATTAACCAATATAAAAGCTAAATTGCGTGAAAGACTTACTAATATAGACAAAGAGATGAGTGTAGCTATATCACATATTAGACCTGATATTGCTGAAATCTGCAAAAGCGGACAAGCTCAAGTATCGTATTATAATAAGTTAAATTTTTATAAAAGGCAAATCCATGCAATTTCTGTTAGTTTTAAGACCCTAATGCTTTTCGTGTTCCGCAAATTTTTCTTATAATCAAAACTGTTTCTTGACTTCCAAAAAGTTAAGAACCACTGATCTAGCCGACTTACTCTCTTCTGTTTTCTTATCAATCTGTCCAACGTCAGGCAAATTCTGGCAGACAGTTTTGAAATTATGCAATGAAAGCTCAGCTGTTGGTGGATGAAATTTAATGAAATGTGAGGTATACAGTGATCATTAAAATGTGTCTTCAATTCTGTTTTGATTTCAAACATTTTCTTTAAAATTCGTGAAGCAATTAGAAATGTCACGTAGTTTCAGATTACCTGTTTCATGCGGAGGTAGTAGGGTTTTCGTACTGAAAATTCAGTTTTCATCCAGCTATCGGCCAAACTGGCTGGGAAAACATATACAGGACAACATAATCCTCCTTTTGCATTTTTCCTCTGTCGTTCATTTTGTGAAAAGCAATAGTAAAACATTTCTTTTCTTACCTAAACTGGATCAGAGAAGTTATTATGAAAAAATGAAACATTAACTGAGTTTACTCTGCCTAAAAAGCTCCCTCTGTTTTCTTTCCTCTGCAGTTTTCTTTCCCTTTTGCCAGTCTTTAGCACTAACAGTGTAATATTAATATCCCATTCAACTTGAAAGAAAGTCAATCCCTCCTTCTGCACTATAGATAATCAATGTGCTCAATTTTAATTCCGTCGTCACTTTTAGAAACCCTCAGTTTCCCCACTCGCCACTCTTATTGGTGCTACCATAATAATTTTTCTTTTGGATTGTTTTTTCCCTTTCATTTTTTTCTTCTTAGAACAGGAATGCAATAAAATTTCTTCTAGAAATTGAACGACGGTGATTAAAGAAATCCCAAGCCATATTCCAATGTATCCACCAATGTAGCTGAAGATCTCGATGCGCTGCAAGTAAATTGAAAATAATCTAAAATTAGTTAATATTGATATTTAGCACGCACGCACGCTCGCAAACACACACACACACACACACACACACAAAGTAATTGGTGAGAATAAGGAATCTCTTCTGCTAATGTGAATCCCACCAAGAAAGGCTGTAAAACTATTAACCTATGGTACGTTAGATAGACATAGCACGTGACCTCGAATACATGTCATAACCGGAAGTTGTTTACAAGTATTCGTTTCGGCCAATGGAAATCGTTAAAGCAATACCGATGTATTTAAATCAGGAACGTTTCGCAATATTTTATTTAATGTCAAACCTTACGAACATTAGAACTATCAAATAAAAGAACAAATCTTATTTCTTTTCTCCCTGCCGTTGAAGAAATGGCCCTTCTACAATCCTGGTTCCCATATAACGTGTCGAGGAAAGAGAGAAAACCACCTGTTCTGTGCCATTTTTTGGACCAGCAGATTCTTTCCCCCAAGTTATGTTTATTAGCACGTAATCCCTGCTTCTGCGATAAATATTTCTCAGGTTGAACGATAAACTGGGTGAGATGACAAGCTTAACACGGCGATACCGATGTAAATGAAAAATATGCGGGAAGAATGATTTTTGATCGTAGGTAATATCGGCACACTTTTTAAGGGTCCAGGGAATCATCTAAAAATAATTCCAAACAGAATTTCGAAATACTAATGCTGAATTCTTTCTCCGTATATCTTAGGTTAGACTGTTGTTATAACAGAAAAAGTGTCCCTAATTGTAGGAATATGAAATAGTCCAACGTTCAGTCAACGACTAGCCACAGCCAGTGTTAATAGTTTCATATAGTGGGAGACTTGTGCGGTGTACAAAATCGAAAGTCGCTTCTATGATATGAATACAAGAAATAGGTCACGTTTAGCTTACTTTTATGGTAGAGATCTTTGCAGAAAAAGAAACCCCCCCCAAGTATTTGCTTTATATTTGAATGCTCTGAAATGTTCATATCCGTAAAATATGCCAACTTGAACAGCATCGATTTAACATTCTTCGTTCATCATCAGCATTTTTCTATCCTTCGACTTTAAATTCTTATTCTTATTTCACTTCTTATAAATGTCATGTAATGAATACAACTTTCTTTCTTGTATATGACTTCCTTCAATATAATCAATGGATTCGATCCCTTCTATTTCACAAAAGATTTCGAGGTCGAATCCTTCACAGTGAGAAAGGTACGTTTAAGAGAACTTCTCATTTGAAACCGGATTTGGTCTCAGTATAGAGCAGTAAAATAGAGCATTTTTATCTCGCATAATACATGCATAAAACTTTCGAAAGAAGTCTTTTATGGACATGATACACTCCCCCTCATCATTTCAATTGCGATTCAAGGAAGCACTGTGTTAATTTGCTGGCGATGCGTCTTCCTCTTTGCCAGAATGGTTAACGCTTATACCGCCCGCATGTCTGTTGCAGGTCGATCGGTTCAAATTCCACCGTAAACCTGGATGTTTTCAGTGTTTTTAGTGTTAGACAACCTTCCTCGCCCTGTCAGATCACCGTACGTACCGTTGGATGTCTGAAGGGGCTTGCAGAAGTTTGATGTCTGATTATTTATTTACTTCTCATGATCCAGAAACTGAACGTTTCTGGATCATGTTACAAATTTATGGTAGTAAGGCCCAAGATGTTAGTAGAAATATGTTGGTGGGCTATATTAAAAAAAGAAATTTGGTTGATGGCGAAGTTGGGTGATTCAATGCTGAATAACAGTCAGTTATATTTTCTACATCCTGAACAGAAATGTATTTACAAGAATTTATATCATCATCATCATCTTAATTATTCAAAGATAAGTGACTTTTGACTTGATTCATTCTTAAATTGTATTGCGTATTTTTTGGGAAAACACGACTGGAGGAACGAAGTATTTGTCTTTATACTTTAACATTTGTTAATGTCCTTCAGCAAACGTTTTTTGTTCTATGAGATTCCATTTTATTAATATTATGCTTGCTTTTACGTTTTTAGTCTCAGTGTATCTTAATTGCTTTTGTAGTCAAACTGTTTTAGAGCCCTCATCAACTTCAATTATTTTCATTGAATATTTATATTTCACTTCCTTTGCAATGTTTGAATAATCGTACTGAAGTGTGGCTGTTTTTGCACTAAATGCGAATTGAGATTTACGAAGAATTAAAATTATAAACAAGAGATATTTGTAATTTTATTTTCCAAGTTAAAAGGATTTTTATAAAAATTTTTATTTTTTGGTGTAATATATTTTCTGTAATTAATGAAAATATTAATTTCAAATTATTTACCTCGTATTTCGCCTTATAAGTGTACGAAGTGATTTCCAGCACTTTCAGAACAATCGACAGTCTGAAGTTCACACAACTGGGAAAACAAAAAGTGTTTGATGTTGATCCTGAATAATGCATATCAATTGGCATATATATATATATATATAAATCTAAATCTCGCTACAAGAAAGTCACTAGTTTAAAATACCATGCATGTGACTCACATTTGAATTTTTTTTTAACATTAGGAAAACAGCGATAATTTATACATGAATTTGCAAATGAGAAAATTTCGCACTTCAGTGACATGCTGGTATCAGTGGGTTACCGGAAGTGCTTATAAGTGCAGAATTTATACAGCAATTGACACTTGGCACATTCCTAATAACTAATTTTAAAGATCACAGCTTAGTGCTAGCACAGTAATGAATTGTGTTTTCTCCAATACGTACGTTAATGAGTAAGACATACAGTATAGAGTGGAAAGAATGACCTGAGTAATGAAAGCATTTTCGAAATACCTTGACTTTCTTTCAATTAAAATTCGAAGTAAAACGCCTTCGCTGAATTTAAGGCATTCGTCTGATTTCCCCGCTCTGATACCGTTCAAAGTTTTCTATTTGAATTTGTCGGTTAACATTTCTATATAAGTAAAACTTTCAACGAAAGTGTGCCGATTACAAAAACACCTCAAAACTGAACCAACTCTTATAATTCCAGTGATTTCTTTTCTCCAACTTAACAATTTTTGGTACGCTTCGTCCATCACATTTAACTCACGAGCACTCCATATCACAGAGTGCCATGGATACCCTTCTTTTGCTGATTTCAGTTTTACAGACAAGACATATATTCTAAATGCATTGCTCTCTATTTTGTCATCTTTACCACGAATATGATCATCGTTCATTGCACTTCGGATTTTTCATTTGGTAATGAAGCATCGATTTGCGACACTTCCCGAAATACGAGGGGTTTCTGAAATGTAAGGTAAGACATTTGTTTCCCTAATAACGATGAAAGGGAATGAGATAAAATACAGTGGACAGATAGATTGGATAATAAGTTTCAAAATATTCACTATTGTAGTGTGGCGCTAATGTCGGCTCACAGCTAATTGTATTCGTAAGATGGCTGGTACCTGCAAGTCTGGTCCAAAACAGGTGTGCATGAAGTTATTCGTTTTTTGCAAGCAAAATGGGATCTCAACAAGCGATATTTACCTTGAACTGGTTTCTGTGTACTGCGAAATGGTAAAGACAAACAAGCAGATATATGTTTTTGGTGCAATAAGTTTAATACACTCCGTGGTGACATTGAAGATCGAAATCGGGTGGCAGGCCTTCATCGTTCAAGACAGAAGACAACACTTTGCATATTAAGTGCAACGTTCATGAAGGCTCGCAGTAAATCTGAGCAACACTGCACAAGTGGTGAACTCGGGTAAGTCAACTGTTTCCTAAAATGTTCACAATGTTCTTAGCTTTAGAAAGGTGTGCTCCAGCTGGGTGCACCGGCAATTGCCAAAAATGCACAAGGAACATTCATGAGGATATTTCTGTAAAATCTGTTGCAACATAGCGAAAAAGTCGAGTATTCACTGAATCCGGGAATACAAATAAGCCTCTATTATCTGGAAGCGTCCACAATCTCCTGAGCACAAAAAATTCAAAACTGTTCCCACTGTCCGAATAGTCATGGACACAATTTTCTGCGACTTTAATGTGTTCTGTTGGTAGACTTCTTGCTGAAGGGTGGAACACTCAATGCAGAGTTTTACTGCGCAACGATGGACAAAGTTCAACATTCGGCTCAAACGACCAGAAGGAGCGGTGTGAGTTTGGTTCACGAAAAACGCTACTTTACACACACACAGCACAACTTCTCCTGAGTGGTTGCGCTGTCATCTTTGGGAAACTCTGCCACTTTCCCTACAGCCAAGAATAAGCTCTGAAACAGCTTTCCGGAATACAAATACGGATGTGGAAGTTAATCAGGCAGTGCATGGTTTCTGGGTATGGGCCCTGACTTGGTATTGATAAACTATCTTTGGGATAAATGCATCAATAAATTTGGAGATTTTGTGGAGACGTAATCCATGTGCACTTAATTCTTAGTGTATAATTTCAACTTTCTATTATTAAACATCCTCAAAAAAAATGTATTACCTTACTTTTCGAAAATCCCTCGTAGATGCAAAGAGAAAACCAAATAGAAATTCGGTTCAGAAAGGACAAGCACCGAGAAAAGGAAAGAAAGAATGAATCAATCGAGCGACGTATCTTATGAGCTGAAACGGCAGTAACATCCTTCTTGTTGGAAAAGAAGGACGGGACCACCTTCCTCTAAAGCCTTGCTTGCTTAAATTAGATTAAAGCGTTAGTAACACTTGCTGTTTCTACAGAAATATCGCATGCAAAAGAAGCTGAATTATATATTTTCATTTATTTTTAACCCACCTCGTTTATGAGAAGAAATCTATCATTCTAAGAACTTTTATATTTCTATAGGATGAATCAGGCAAGAATAAACTCTATACACGATCTAGTTTCATGATTTATATGGATCACTTTATAAAAGAAATAAAGTGGCATTAAGCATGACATCAGTGTCGAAGATATCTAACTTTTTAAAAAAATTTTTTTTTTTTATGCAGCTAATATAGTACTCAAAACATAACTAGTGCAAGCCTTCCGGATTCCGTAACTAAAGAAAATGACTGTTCTAACACATTGAATATGAAAATTAGCAGTACAAAGTCAGTCTAAAAAGTCGAATATTAGGAAGAAAAGAAGGATACTTCAGCTCTGTTCCATTTGGAAAAGCAAACCAGTCAGTCATTAAAAAAAAAAACAGTTCCGATTCACTGGCATAGTTTTAGTGAAGGTACCAAATTAAACATGGAAATAAGTAATAGAATATGCAAATAAATTACGCTGTGGGCAAGGATCACATGATCAGATTTATATGCAATATGAGGAAAAATATTCCAGACAATATACTAACTGTGTATAGGACAGTATTCAAACCAGTTTTCAATGAATGGATATGAAAGCTTGAACATAGATAAAACAACTGTGTTCAATGTGTAGGACCTGATGTTATGATAAAAACATTAGGGTATTGGTATTAGGAAGGAACTTTACACAGTTAATATTCAAGAATTCTTTAGGGAAAAGTAAATCTAAGTTATCCTGATCACTTCATCAGGATTGGAGATCAAAATCAGAAATATAGATATTGGAAGTCAGGATAGAAGGAAAACGAACCAGAGGAAGACCACCATCTAGAGCCACTGATGATGTTAAAAGACTAAAACGAAGGATGTTAAAAGACTAAAACGGCAATACTGTAGGCTGGTATTATAGATAACAGATTAATCCAGAGAAGAATAGGTAAAGGCGATTGATGTAAACCTAATAGTAAAGCTCCGCCATCAGTACTGTACATTCCCTCAGGGTGCATATTATTAGTTGGTGATGATAATGATGTTAATTATATATATATATATATATATATATATATATATATATATATACGTTCGAGTGATGGAATGAAGTTGTAAAGTAAGGTTCAGCATAAAAGAATTCAAGATGATCACTTGTTTCGAGATAATATATTCATATTCTTTCCTTTCTTTTAGTCATTTTTTATTTATTTCCTGTATAATTTTAAAGAATTTTAATTGATAAAACATACTCACCTTAGGTCGGATTTTTCGCATGCTTTCTGTAATGTAAAATGTACAACAATAAACAATGTACAAATCACAACATACAGTTTCACTTATCAAAAAATATTAAAATTCTTTAAGTAAATCACAATTTCAGAAGTAACAATAAAAAGTTATTAAATGCTAATGAAATAACCCATGAATATATATATGATCCAAAGAGATTTTGATAAGAACCAGTACTATGGGAACCAATTTTAACAAGATCAAGATAAGATAAGGATTCGTGACGTCATTTCTTGATAAGATATTTGACGTCATTGTGTGTGATTCCTTGCGTGACGTCATTAGTAAGGAATGTTTGGAATTTCACTGGAAGAACATGTGTCATTGACGTCAGAAGGTGTATTTTTGTTCGCTTATGGAATTGTGGTTGAGAGTTAGAGATACAAATTCGTGACGTCATGAGTTTGTAATGTTTGGAACTTTTCTGGGTAATATATGTGTCATTGACATCATATTGTGTGTTTTTGTTCACATATTGGATTGTAGGTGATATTAGAGAGAAGAATCCTTGCAATTTCCCTGGGTCCCATCCGTTTTTAGTTTAGAGTCAAGAGTGAGTAGCATTTAGACCTTTTTTGAATAATTAATTACAGGCTGTAATTGCTGTTCCCTCAAATACACATACATGCACACACACACACATTTTTTCTTTTCATGTTCACATTTCTAAAATAATTAATTGCTGGCAATGACTGGTGTCCCATCAAACACGCACAGTTTTTTTTCCAGTTGCACAAAATCCTTATAACCATGTATTAGTAACATTGACATGAAAATTCGCTAATGTATCCCAAGATGATAGTCTCAAATGTATGTACTCTATGATTGTTCTTATGAAAAACTATTCAGTATTAGAATTCATGTAATATAAATATAATTCAGTATTATATCATTTGCCGTGTTTAAACTATACAAAAGAAACATTAACTTACATTCAGAAAAGCTCATCTTGGAAATAACAACTTAGTGCAAAAAGATATTCCAAAATAGTTGAGTTATAAGCATATATTCACAGCACAAAACACAAACAAAAGAAGGCCTGAAAGAACAAAATTGATGTAAATAACCTGAAAATGCAGTTGAGTCTTGCTACTTATAGGTTTATGTCCGATTTGTTAATAGCATTCACACTGTGCATTTTGGCTATGTTTTTACCCCCTGGTAGTGGATGTTCTCTAGTTAGTGATATCATGGGAAGAAAAGTAAACTCACCGCATGCCTATTCTGTTAATTTTCACAATGTAGAGCAACATTTTGTACTAAGACTTGGTAATTTGCACTTGTAATTTTTTTTCTTTCATGTTCACATTTCGAAAATAATTAACTATTTCTTTTGTTTTTTTTATTCTAATTACATATTCTAACCAGATTAACTGATCAAAATAAATAAATAAATAAATAAATTGGGTGAGAATTCACAGTGACTTAAATATATATATATATATATGGTATTACTTAAATTTGCATAACATATCAACGAAACAAATTTGTTCATTTAAGTTTACACATTTTATTTGACTGAAATATTATTTACAATATTGTAGTTATAAATCTGACATACAGAAAATAAATAAATTGAAAAATGCATTCAATTTTTGTTCCTTACTCTTATTGTATCATTAGCAGTGTTGTTCAAAGGGTATGATTTCCCACGGTTGGGGATGTTTTCCAACGTATGCGGATGTGACACTCATATGCAAAAGTTTATTCATTTCTGATCGTGAAATTGTTACCGTAGTAAAATTAATGCTTATATTTTTATTTTTTAAAAACCAATACATATATTTTTGAACACTGATATAAGCACAAAATCTTTTGGGTATATTTTCAATAACAATTATAAGAATTCACGGAATATTTTCACGTTTAGGGCACCCAATATCATCTAAATCAAGAATAGGTCTGCCTATTTATTATTATTATTATTATTATTATTATTATTATTATTATTATTATTATTTCGGGCGAATCCAGGGAGTCCTTAGACTCATCGAGGGAGGCCCTAAACATCATGTCCACACAAACTATACGACATTCTCACGATATCTATCATACCTTGCCTTGAACTCACTCACCGCCATAGCACCCACAACAGACTCTGGCAGCTTATTCCACTCATTTACCACTCTAAAAGTAAAGAACCCAGCTCTAGCACTCCTGCTAACCACACTCTTGCTTCCATAGATGTCCCGTAGTTCTCCCACCACCAGTCCTGATCTCAAAAATATCCTCTGAATTAATCCTATAGAAACCCTTTAGCAATTTGAATGTCTCAATCATATCTCCACTTTTCCGCCTATCAATTAATTTCTGCAACCCACAAATCTTCAACCTGTTCTCATATGGTTCATTCCATAGACCTGCTATCATCTTAGTCACTAGCACCGGATCCTCTCCACCTCCTCCACATCAAGAAGGAACCGAGGTGACCAAATCTTGGCACAGTAGTCGAGATGAGGTCTTATCAAGGCTCAGTACAGAGGTACCATAACGTCTTCTGCATTCACTATCGCCCTACCCAACTTTGCATTATCAGAGAACAAATGAACTAATTTAAAACGTTAACATTTTTGATTTTTTTCTTCCTTTGGTGAGCAATATTTGATATTTGCATGTTGATTCCATTATCTAATCTCTTAGTTACTCCAGTGATAGTGAACCAATTTCCCAGTTTAGCTGATGATTATATTTTATCAAGCAAGAATTCTGTTTTTTAACTCTTTCAGCCAATTCTTTCCATCTACGTGGTGAATTTGTCATTGCATATCTTCAATAATTTCAAGAGAAATACAATTTTTTTGGAAATAAAGTTGCGCCCTTATCCAAAAAAAAAAAAAAAAAAAATTGATCATCAATAACACCAGTGATATCTGAAACTTCCTATTTTTTTCCAACTGTAGATTTTTCATTTTCTTTTTGCTTCATTCTTATTACATTACTTCTTTTCCCAGCATAAATACTGTAGTAAAATTAATGCTTATATTTTTATTTTTTTAAAACTTATTTATTATTATTATTATTTCAGTGAATATTAGCTCTGGTGTTATACTTTATGTTAACTTTCTGTTACAAAGTTCCGATAATTTAGAATTTTACATTCTTGTGTTATCTTTAATGATGTCTCATATCTGGTCTTTTGTTGCAACCATCTGTATTTACAAGTATATTCACAATGAAAACAAGAACCTATTATTAACTAGAAATATTTCACAAGATTTGTCTCTCTTGCTATTTTCCTGAAGAAAGAAAAATTCCAAAGGGTTTTGGGTTCACTCATTTTTTTTACTTTAGATACACAAAACAGCGCAATACACACACACACACACACACACACACACACACACACACACACACACACACACACACACACACACACACACACACACACACACACACACACACATACACACACACACACAAGGGCATAAAGAACGATTTGCCATAACTAAGCTGAAAAGACAGCCGACTCTTATTCCTTAGCACAAAATCTTTGGTTATGTTTCCAATAACAATTATAACAATTGCACGTTATTTTTTTCATTTTGGGCAATTAATATCACGTAAATCAAGAACAGGTTAAACCGTTAATGATTTTGATTTTTCTCTTCCTTTGGCAAGCAATATTTGATATTTGCATGTTGATTCACTTATCCAATCTCTTAGTTTGTCCAGATAGTGAATCATTGTCCCATTTCAACTGATGATTATATTTAATTAACCATGAATTCTGCTTTTTAATTTTTCAGGTAATTCTTTCTGACTACATGGTGTTGTTGTTGTCAATGAATATACCTACAATAAATTTATCAGAAATACAAATTTTTGTATAAAATAAACTTGAGAGTTCATCCAAAGAAATTGAGTATCAATAATACCAGTGATATCTGAAACTTTATAGTTTTCCCTCACTGTAGATTTTTTTTTTCTTCATTTTTCTCACGTTACTTCTTTTGACAGCACAAATAAATAGTTATGTTATTTTTTATTATTATTATTTCACTGAATATTAGCTGATGTGGTATATTTTGTGTTAACTTTCTGTTATAAAGTTCCAAACATTTAAAACTCCAGACTATGGTCATAAATGTTTAAGTTAGCGTAAAACGCAATGTGTCTAATCATGACTTATATCCTCCCTCTCAAAACCTGAAAATTGTGATGAATAGGCAGGCAGTGAGTTTACTTTTCTTTTTATTATATCACTAAGTAGAGAACATCCACTACCGTCGGAAAAATCATAGCCATTCGCCTCAGTGCGAGTGATATTAACGAAACGGTCAGAAACCTATAAGGAACAAGAATCAACTGCATTTTCAGATTATTTACAGCAATTTCGTTCTTTCAGACCTTGTGTATGTGTGTTTCCTACTTTGAATATATGGTTATAATTCATCTATTCTGGAATATCTGTTTACATTCAGAAGTTAGTTAGTTCCAGGATGAGCCATTCTGGACAGAATGTAAGTTAATGTTTCTTTTGTATAGGTTAAGCATAACAAGATATTTGTAATTTCCAATAAACACTGCTCGTATGTTTTGGTAAGCGCAATTCTAATTCTAATACTGAATAGTTGTTCATAAGAATAATCATATGGTACATACATTAGAGACTATCACCATGAGATATATTAGCGAATTTTCATGCCTAATTTACTAATATATGGTTAAAGTTATTTGGGCAACGTGAAAAATAATGATAACCACTATTTAATTATTTTAGAAATATGAACATGAAAGGAAACTTTGTATGTTTGTGTGGGTTTCAGGGGACAGCAATGATTGCTTGAAATTAATTATTCAGAAAAGACCTAATGCTTCCGCCATCTCTTGACTCTAAATTAAAAACGGACCGGTCCTGCAGGGATATTCCAAGGATTCCATACTCTATCTTTTCGCTAATATCACTCACAATCCCCTACGCTAACAAAAACGCATTACGTGACATGAATGACACATATATTCCCAGAAATATTCCAAACATTCCAAACTCATGACGTCACGAATGTTAATTTCTAACTATCAACCAAAATTCCGTAAGCGAACAAAAACACATGACGTGAAATCAATGACACATGTTCAAATGGTAAATTCCAAACATTCCATACTCATGACATCACGAAACGACATCAATGATCTTATCAGACAATGCCGTCATGAATCCTTAACTTATTTTGATCTTCATCATGTAAGAAGTCGTTCCAATACTACTAGCACCATACACAGTGTGCAGTCAATATTTGTGTATATATATAGACTCATATATACACACACACACACACACACACACACATATATATATATATATATATATATATACTCGCAGATATCCTCTGTGTCTTGTTTCTTGATTCGAGTACTGAGTTCAGCTGACAATCCAAGGACTCCGTTGAACCATGTGTGTGTGTGTGTGTGTGTGCATGTGTGTTTCAGTGAAGGCTCGGAATGGCAGCTGAACTGAGTTCTCGAATCAAGCAACACTGCTGAGAGGATTTTCACTTTCATAATGAAATATCCACTGGAGAGAAGGTTTTTCCCTGAGTACACTAGTAACTGCTCTGCAATTGTTACCTGTCATCCGTGGCGATCAGTCCAAGTGTATCATTATAAAAGTGTTTTGTGTCGTCATGAAGGTCCATTCCGACTCAAAGTTTAGAAATAAGTATCAGTTTAATATGTCTCTCTCTCTCTCTCGTGCGCATCTCGTAAATTTCTATGCTGTATGAGAATTTGCAGCCTTTGTAGCATGAAGTGTGTATTTTCTAACAGGTTTGCAGATTTTGGAATTTTAGTTTTTGGTCTCTGGTGTATCTTATGGCTTCATACATATGAAGCTTGGTTCAAGTGTAACTGCTATTGATATACAATTATAGAAAGATGTTTAGAAATTCAAATTCACAATATGAATGTGAGTTTGAGCAATTTGAATGTATCTTCTCGAGGGGAATTCAAATTCACTTCAGAATTTGTATACCATTAAAGCATTACACATTTTCCAACATCATGAACAAACTTCAGCCTTATGAACAGACTACGTATGCTAATCTCTCTTTTCTTTCGGATTCTCAAACATAGATAACAAGTTGGGTTCGAATTATATTTAAAGAAATATTATAAGAACACCGAAAATAAATTAATTTAAGGACGAAAATAACCTAACAAATGGCAAACGTTTAGGAAACACTTACCAAGTCTGTTGAAATGTGTGTTACCGAATATGTTGACGACCTAATAGAAAACAGAAAAACGTTAGTGTTTATATATATATATATATATATAAGGAAAAACTTTTTATTAGGAGAAATTATATTGATTCCTATTTTTATGACAATTGTGAGTGTGTTTATTCATGTACATTTTGTTCTTGTCACTTACCATAAAAACTCTTTGCAATTGGTTTGTAAAATAATACCAAATATGTTAAAAAACGTTTAATTTTCTTGACCAAAAAGCTCTGGAAAAACTTTTATTGGAATTATATAGATCAAGTGTATATAATAAACAGCTCGGTTATACCAAATAATTTCACCAACTAAGTCTGTTGGCATCTTCAGGGTACATAACTGATGTAAGGCACTAAAGAGTAAAAAAACTGTTACAAACTAAAATCAACCGATTCCAAAATATTAAAGAACAGAGTGCGTACAACATATTCATAGAGCGTGGATGATATCACTTGTTGTTATTTAGGAACGTTCTATAGTTGGCACTATAATTCAGTTCTGGCGAATTGAAGGATCTGATAAGGGTTTTCCAGATCACGGGCAAGATTAGTCATTGGTTCCTGTTAAGGTTTTGTGTACAGCTGGCAAATGTTGTGACCTCCTTAAAAATTCGGGAGCGGAAGTCCTCCTCCATATAAGGAATTGTGCTTCTTTACCACTCTATGGTATGGTTCGTTTTTCAGAAATGAAAAGCTAACCCCGATTTTTCTGCTCTGTTATTATTGACGTCGCCTATGTGTTCTTTTTGCCTAATTTCAAGGCTCTTCGAAGTTTGGCCGATGTAACTCAAGCCGCACGAGCATGGTATGTTATAAACTCCAGCATATTTGGAGATAGGGTGGCTATCTTTTGGAGATCTTAAGAATTGTCTAATTGTTTCTGTGGGTTTAAAGGCCACTCTTATTTTATGTGGTCTAAGGAGTCTAGCAATCTTATTGGAAACTGTCCCTAAGTATGGAATGACGATGGTAGAAATATAACGTACATCATCTTGTTGTCTTTGTTGGGGTTCAGAGAAAAGTATCTTGTGGACGAGTCTTCGAGGAAATCCATTCATGTTAAGGTTGGTGGATATCAGGGATAGTTCTTCATGAAGGTCTTGTTGATCTGTTGTAAGGACAGAGGCACGGTTCTTCAACATGTGTACAATACTAAGTTTCTGAGAAATGTGGTGTGAGGAAGTGAAATGTAAATAACGTCCTGTATTGGTAGGTTTGCGGTAAACTGAGAGGTTGATACCACCATTCGGAAGCTTCTTAATTAAAATTGTCCAGAAATGATAATTGATTATCTTCTTCAAGTTCTAGAGTGAATTTTATTGTGTGGTATAGAGAGTTGATTTTCTTAAGAAAGTCCAATAGGTCCTTTTTTGTGTGGTTCCAAACGATAAAGATATCATCCATCATACTGTGGGTTTAGGATCTGTTTGAGTTAAGATTTTACTTTCAAAATCCTCCATAAAGAGATCAGCACAAGATGGAGAGAGGGGGCTACCCTTTGCAAGGCCAGTCATTTGCTGATATATGGTTTTATTCCATAAGAAATAGTTTGATGTTAAACAATGACGGAACAGAGAAGTAATGTCTTGTGGGAGCAAACTTCCTAAAATGTTGATGACTTCCTCCACAGGGATGTTAGTGAATAGAGATGTAACATCCATGCTGGCGAGTAAATCCGTATTGGAGATAGAGATGTTGTTCAGTTTCTCAACGAAATGTTGCGAATTTCATATATAAGTGTCCGAATTATGGATGTGAGGTTTGAGGAGGCCTGCCAGGTGTTTGGATAACAGATAAGTTGGCGAATTGATTCCATCCGCAATCGGGCGTAGTGGTGTTCCATTTTTGTGTACCTTAGGAGCGCCATATAGTCTTGGTGTTAGTGGATTCATGGATTCCAATCCTTCGTTTTTAGTCTATAGACCAGTTCTCCATATGACGTATTAAATCATTGGTATCATTGTGGTTCTTTAGTGTTGGGTCTGTGACTAGGACACGGTAGGTTGATGTATCCGACAATAAACTATTAATCTTAACTTCGTAATCACTGGTGTTTAAAATCACTGTTGAATTTCCCTTACCTGCCTTCAATATGATAATGTCTTTCTTTTTCTTCAAACTGTTCAATGTTCTTTTTTCCAGAGTAGTGATGTTTTGGTTAGGAGTTCTGGAAGATGAGAGGATGATACTACTACTTTTTAATCTACTATCATTAGCTATGTGTTCCGGTAACGACGAGACTGCCTTTTCTATATTACAAATGATATCCAATTTAGGGACATTATGAGGTGTTATCGCAAAATTGAACCCTTTTCTACCAGACAACAAAGTTATTTTTAATTTATCGGATCATGTATTAACAAAACCAGAGATTAAAATACTTAAAAAAGGGTTCACAGTTTCTAAAATAATTAATTACTGGCTATCAGCGTTATCACCCCTCAAACACACACACACATTTTGTTTTTTTTTCATGTTCGCCTTTTCTAAAATAATTAATGACTGGATATCAGTGGTATCCCCCCTCACCCACTCAAACACACACAAACACATATATTTTTTGCTTTAATTTTTTCTTTTAAGGTTACACGGTGATCAGCATTCATATTTAAAAATTTAGGGACACAAAACAGATTATTTCATTAATTACTAATAAAATAAATTGTTTAAATAAATTGCTAAAAAAAATAAAATATTTTTTCTTTCATGTTCACATTTTCTAAAATAATGACTTACTGGAATTTCAGTTTTAATGCTTCTGTGTCATATTTAAGATCTTAAAAATTAATTACTTTTCTAATTAAATGTTAGGTTTACTACAAATTCTAAGCAGAATAAATATTCTTAAATATGGAGAACAAATCAATTATTTGACTGAAATATTATTTACAAGTAGTATATTCAGAATGAAAATTAGAACATATAATTACCTATTTCACGATTCACTCATTTTTTTTTACTTTATGTGATACCTAAAACAGTACAGAACAGCACAATCCCCCACAAAGGACAATCTACAGACGGAAAGAACGAATTGCAGTAAATAGACAGAAAATGCAGTCACTTCTTCTTCCTTATAGGTGTTTCTGCCCAATGGAATTCTGACAAGTGAGATGAGTTTTTATTTGTTTGGGTGTGGCATTATGGTTTTGTTTCCCATTCACGGCATTAATTTCACAGTAGTCATATTATTTTAAAATTCAATTATTATGTTACATTGTTTTTCCAACACAAATAAATAATAATTTGTTATTATTTCAACCGAATATTAGGTCTGGTACTATAATTTTGAACTTAATTCCTCTGTTTCAACTTCCGAAGAATATACTTTAAGTCTCCGATATTTTTCTTTAGCATTAGTAAGTTTTAATTCTCTGAACAATTCACAATTGAATTCACTTATTTAAAGGAGATGATTAGTGTTTTCAGTTTAAAAGCAAAATAATTATTTACAAGATATCAGGTTTTCCCCACTTTTTTCCCTTTTGTTCCCTGCATTAAGTTCACAGTAGTGATATCACATGGCAGTATGATTTGCTGATTTTAGTGTGTGTGATTTTTCATATCTACATCTGATAAGAACAGACAGTGATGACAGTGATCCTTATTCCTATTTGGTTTTTAGTTCCAGAATTGTATTAAGGGATAAAATTATGAATTGATATATTAACATCTAAGCAGAATAACTGAATAAAAATCTTAAATATTTTTTGCATGCATAATTAGGCAGAAATCCATGTTTCCAATAATCTTTTTGCATATATAACTGAACCAATATTTTGATCTGTGTTAATGATTCCTTTGAACAACATGTACACAAATGGTCTTTGTATAGATTTTATAGATCTTAAAAGTTCATTTCTTTTTCCTAATTAAATGTTAACTTTTATTTACCATAATTAAACAGAATTGTATTAAGGTATAAAATTATGGATTTAAATATCAACTTCTAAGAAGAATAACTGAGTAAAAAAATTCACTGCAATGTCATTTAAGTCTGGAAAGCACACCAACAACCCAAAACTTTGTGCATTTAAGTTTACAAATGCATATTTTATTTTGCTAAAATATTATTTACAAGTATATTCACAGAGAATAATTGGAAACATGTAATTACCAACAAATATTTCACAAGATTTAGTTTACACTCTTAACATTTTCCAATGAGTTTAATAAAGAAAATGTTCATTACTCACTGTTTTTTGCTTACATTGCATCAAAATAACTGGTTAACATTTAACCAGTTAACATTTAAGTAGGAAAAAGTAATGAACTTTTAAGATCTATAAAATGATATCTATACAAAGACCATTTGTGTATAATTTGTGCAAAAGACTCATTAACACAGATCAAAATATTGGTTGAGTTATATGTATAAAGATTATTGGAAACAGATTTCTGCTTAATTATGCATGCAAAAAAATCTAAGATTTTTACTTAGTTATTCTGCTTAGAAGTTGATATATCAATGAAGGTGACATTCCTTCTTCACTCCTTTTCCCTGTCTATTCTTATCAGATGTATATATGAAATATTACACATACTATAATCACCAAATCATACTGGCATGCATTATCACTACTGTGAAATTAATACAGGGAATGAAAAGAAAAAAAAGTGGCTAACACTGATATCTAGTATTTAATTATTTTTCTTTATTACTGAAAACAGTCAAGTTATAGCAGAGAAATTAAGTTGAAAAATATAGTACCTGACTTAATACTGAGTTGAAATGTTAATAAATAATTATTTATTTGTGTTGGAAAAAATACTTAACATAATAAATGAATTAAAAAAATATCACTCCTGTGAAATTAATGCCTGGAACATAAAAAAAAAATCTAATGCCACACGGGAACAAAAAAAAAAACCTCATCCAACTTGTGAGAATTCCATACCCTAACCATTACCCAGGATTCCATACTCTAACCATCAACCAGAATTCTACACATGAACCTTGGCCCACAAATGTAGACTTGAACCAAAGACACAAGATGATGTCAGCAATAACACACAGGTTTGCTCCCAGGGAATTCCAACGAATCCATACACTAACCATCATCAGCTGAATGACATCACTTATCATTATCTTATCTCTAACCATCACCTACAATGCCATATGCAAATAACTACTCAGAATTCCACACTCGAACCAAAGACCCAACGTGATGTCAATGACAGATGGTATCCCACAGAAATTCCAAACATTCCATACTCTGAACATCACCCAGAATTCCATACTAAAACCATTACCCATAACTTACCACTGAAAACTAAACAAAAACAAAACATTCACACAACTCATGCACACACACAAGAAGTCCCAAATACCCATGACGATAGCATCCCCTTTCCGCTTCAATTCAATGACATCACATTCGACAGAAACCTATGAGGAAATTAGAATTGACTGCATTTTCAGTTTATTTACTGAAATTCGTTCTTTAAAGCCACAAATTGTACTGTGTTTGTTGTGCTGTACCGTACTGGTTTGTGTATCGCATAAAGTAAAAAAAAATTAAAAAATGAGTGAAGCCAAAATCCTTTGAAACGAAATTTTTATTTCTTCAGGAAAATAGCAATAGACAAGTCTTGTGAAATATTTCTACTAATTACATGTTTGAATTTTTCATTGTGAATATGTTTGTAAATATATTTCAGTCAAATAAATGTTTATTTGTAAACTTAAATGAGCAAATTTGGGTGTCGTTGACGTGTTATCCATATTTTAGAATATTTATTCTGCTTAGAATTTTTAAGAAATTGACATTTAATTAGAAAAGTAATGAATTTTTTAAGATCTTAAATATGACATAGAAGCAGTAAAACTAAGATTCCAATAATTAATTATTTTAGAAAATATGAACATGAAAAAAAAATGTGTGTGTTTTTGTGGAAGGTGCAGGGGATACCACTGATATCCAGTAATTAATTATTTTAGAAAATGTGAACAGGAAAGAAAAAATGTGTGTATATATATGTGTGTGTGTTTAGGGGGGTGTTAGCACGACACCACTGATATCAAGTAGATAATTATTTTATAAAATACCTACTGCTATCTATTTATAAATATTCTCCCATAGTTCCACACTCGAGCCAATTACCCCAACACTTTATGAAATATCCTACCATAATTCCAATCTATAATCATTACCATAATGCCAAACACAAACAAAAAGCTCATCTCACATCACTGAAAAATACCGTCATATTCCAGAATTCCATGCTATGACCATTACCCATAATTCCACACACGAACCATAGACACAAAGTAATGTCACTTATCTAATTCGTATCTTATCCAGCTCTCAATCTTGTCAGAATTCCATACTCTAACCATTACCCAGGATTCCATACTCTAACAATTACCCAGGATTCCATACTCTGTAACCCAGAATTCCATACTCGAACCTTTGCCCACAATTCCACACTTGAATCAAAGACACAACATGATGTCTGTGACAGCTGGGTCCTCACGGAAATTCCAAGGATTCCATATAATAACCATCACCGGTTCAATGATTTCACTTATCCTTATCTTATCTCTAACCATCTCACAGAATTCCAGACTCGAACCAGAGGCACGACATGATGCCAATGATGTACAGCTCCCCCCATGGAAATTCCAAACATTTACCCATTAGCCATCATTGAAAACATTAAGTTGGAGTTGATACCCAAACCTTTACCCACAATTCCACACTCGAACCAAAGGCGCAACGTGAAGTCATTGACAAATTTTTCAGCCAGAGAAATTCCAAGGATTCGATACTCTGACCATCACCCAGAATTCCATATGCGAAGAATTATCCAGAATTACATACGCGAACCAAAAGACATAACATGACGTCAGGGAGAGATGTGTCTGCAGGGAAATTCCAAGCATTCCATACTCATCAAGTCACGAATCCTTATCTTATCTTGATGTGGGTATTAGTGACACCCCTGCTACTAACAATCTATCTTCATGCTCCCTTGTATAGGGAGAGCGACCTCATAGCAAACGTCCGGAACATATTCGTTTCAAACATTGAAACCGTTTGAAGCGTTGCCTAGAGCCTGAATACAACACTATGTGAGATTTCAAAGTCTCTGGCAATATTAATAAATCTGTGGCCTTCTTCTAGCTGTCCAAGAATTCTTTTCATCTTGACAGTTTGCAACTTTATTCCTTTATGAAAAGAGCTTCTTTCAAACACAATTCGCTTAGCCCAGCCTTTTGCCTTTTACCTTATTGTGTGCTACCATGACCTTTGAGCGATATTCGAAAATTTCAACATGTACCCGCTTTCTACAGTACTTGAAATCGTCAGTTATACAAGTGGCCTGAAGCTGATTCTTCTGAATAATGTTCGTTCTTGTGTTTAGGACATCAGGATATTATAAATATAAAGAACTGTTCTACAAAGCACAACAGAAGAGTGTTGGAAATTTCTGAAAAGGCTGGTAAACTCTCTTTTTGTACTTATTTAAAACTTTAGATAATGCTCATAAGGCTCAGCATTCTAGAATATGTTGTTTCATCAATAGCTATTCGTTGAACCTAAAAAAAGATTTCATAGAAACAGTATTGCTTGTGTTCAGATGTGGTATTATAGAAAAAGCTTTCTGGCAAAAGGACGAGCGATGAAAAATCAATGAGGACAGTCCTGGAATTAATTACAGCTCTTCAGAGAGTTGAAGCTTGAAGATAGATTACAATCAGACCACCTCTCAAGAATTCATGTGGTGTATCCCTTAGATTTGAAGTGATAATATGGCGGCTAATGTCCAATATAAATGTGAATAGAAAATTCACATTTTTTTCTTTTTTATGCATGGTTGCAAATTTCCGTTTCCTTGAAAAATTTTCATTCCTTCTAAAGGTTGATTATTTTGAAATGTTGATTGATTGGTTTTAATTATAATCTAAACAACTTAAATTATATGTTCGTTCAGTTAAAACTGACAATTCCGACATGTTCTCTTTATGTTTCCCTCTGATGTGATATGGAAAAATCACAGTTGCCGAAAAGAATCACGGAGATACCTATTTTCATATTTAAGCAATTCTTGCACAAAAACCTTTAATAAGGTTCCTGGTGTCCTAGACGAAATGTGAACCCATCGTTGCAATGAAGTGATGACAAAGCGGACAAGTATTTTGAATAGCAACAAGCTGCCAGTTTAGCGTTGCGAGCAAAAATTGATGATTTAAAATCGTATGTATTTGAACAATAACTCGATATTGATGCCTTGTGCATCTAGAAATCGTAGATATTTATAATTAATATAATTTAAAAATTATGTTAAACAAGTGAGAGAACGGAAATATTAGCAATTAGCATCTCCAAGCCTACAGATTATCTGAAAATCTCTCTTGAAAATATAGAAGCCCATGCTCAAGAAGTTGCAGTTATTCTTTATTGTTTATTGCAACCAAGACTCATTTTTATTTTTCATTATATTTTCTTCACATTTTTTCTTAATTAGTTATTAATTAATCGTTTTACCCATTAACCAAAGTCTTTAACATAAATGTTCCTCCAAAGCATATCGATGCATTCCTGATATCAGTGATTCCCTGTCAAAGCATATTCCTACCTGCGTTGAGATCATTCTAGCCAAGGAGACCAACGCAGGTAAATATGTGAATATGTTTTGACAGGGAATCAACGATATCAGGTATGCATCGCTATCGCTATTGCTGGAGGAATTTTATTCCTTCTTTTCTAAGATAACAGCTTTTTAAGAAGATATGAGGGTTACTCCTCCAAAATTCGGACTTTTTTATTCCTCTCCTCCCATCTCGCAAAATAACAATTTTGATCATTTTGATAATTTATGATGATAATTTATTGATTACTAAAATATTTATACATACAATAAGCATCTTGTGTGACATTGCACCTTATAGTTTTACAGAGTTCAGCACTAACTGCTGCAACAACAACAACAACAACAACAATAACAACAACAATAATAATAATAATAATAATAATATTATTATTATTATTATTATTATTATTATTATTTCACCACATAGCCACGAAATGCATCCACGTATTATAAGTCTTCCGAAAGTATTCAAAGGCTTAATCAGCTTACTCGGCATCATTCCTTTTCATCAAGCCATGAAGATAATAATGATAATAATAATCAAAAATCTGTCCAGGAGACTGAATTTAAACATTTTTACTACGTAGATAAAATCGTATTTGCTTATAGTGAGTTACTTACTGGCAGTCCGGTTTGCACTTCACGTGACAGTTCTTCGTTTCATCCTTTTTCAAATCGGTGTCTGAAATTGAAATAACTTCTTTCATTACATTGAAAATAAAATCATTTTATATACTTATAAAAAGTTCATTTTATAGTCTTTAAAATAAATTTATTGTTTTATTATATTTTATTGATTTATAGTTTAATATTGTATAGCCTTTGGATACTTAAAATTTGTATCTACATACATATAGCTAGTTTAGTAACTTTACTTGGATAATTTTCTTTTTTTTAATCAAAGGAATTAATAGTTCAATTAATTATTCATTTATCTTCTACATATCTAATGGTACATGATGCGGAGATCTGTTTTCTACAGTTACCTCTATCTTGCGCATTGATTCTACTGCTCTGCAACAGTCCCATACCTGGTAATCGGTTTATTTGTTTACCATTTGATATATTTTAAGCTGTTTGTTTCTAGTAGATCTCCCTAATAACTATAATAATGCCTCCTTTGTTATTATTATTATTATTATTATTATTATTATTATTATTATTATTATTATTATTATTATTATTATTACACCTCCATAACAACACGAACTGATTAGGGAGGCTCCTGGTTCTGTGAGAGAAATATCAGGTTCATTCCAGTCTTAACCGTACGCAAACTAAACTTGCACGGATATCCTATTGTCAACTCCAAATCTTCCATATAATGAGAAATTTTATTTACCGATATTCTTTAATGCTCTCTGAAATGTTTATAGAACCCTCTCATACACTCTCTAAACCTTTTTGTAATCTACATTCCATAATCCTGATATCATCTGTGTAACTCTTCTTTGCAACATCTACACAGATTTTTTATCACCTCCGAATCTCCACACAGCAATCCAGGTGAGATTATATCAAGGCATTTTGAAGATGCTCTTGTGAAGAAGGACTTCCTTATCTTTACATTTCATTGTTCGTTTCAACATCGTAATTATTAACTAAAATGTTCATTGGTTGAATTAACTGATTTTTGATATGTGCTCCTTAAAACTTATATATTTTAAACAAGTACTGATCCTGAGGCACACTACTCTTCGCCTTAAATCTCGCAGATTCACAGCCGCCATATAATACTTTCTAATATTTGTCCAGTAGCCACTCACTTATTCAAGCCAATACTTTACATTCTAATACCATACACTTCGGTTCATGCAATTCCGTTTGATATGTATCCTCTCTAATGTCTTAACAAAGTCCAACAGTATAACAGTGTATTATACTGTTGTCCATTCTCTTTGTCTAATTTAACCATTACATTAATAGAAAATATGATTTTTAATGCCAAACCAACCTTTATTACACCCATGATTTTCTTTGCGATATACAGCTGGTTTATCTACCCATGTCTGTATGCAAGACAGTAGTAAAATGGCCACTAGTGAGAACACGAAGATCAAGATAAGACAAGGAATCATGACGTCATTGTTTGATAAGGTCATTGACGTAATTGTGTGTGATTCTGTGCGTGACGTCATGAGTGTGGAATGTTTATTTTCCTGGAGTATATATGTGTCATTGACGTCACGTCGTGCGTTTTTGGTCGCATACGGAATTGTGAGTGATGGTTAGATATAAGAGTATTGAATCCTTGGAATTTCCCAGGGTGACAGACATCAGTTATTGACATCATGTTTAGAGTCAAGAGATCCCATCATCATTTAGACATTTTCTAAATAATTAATTACTGCATATCAATGGAGCCCCTCACTACCCTCAGGCACACACACGCACACTTTTTTTTCCATATGCATAATTCATCGGAATATTTTGATATGTTCAAAATTTTAAGATCTTAAACTTTTTCTAATTAAATGTTATCTTTATTACAAAGTCTAAGCAGAATAACTGAGCAAAAAATAATAAAATAACGTAAATAAATAAATTGTGTGTGAATTCACTGTGATTTCAAAAAATATATGTGGTCTTTCTTGAATTTGCATAACACATCAATGACACCAGTGTGTTCATTTACGTTTACACATTTTACTTTTACATTTTACGTTTTACATTTTACACATTTCACTGACATATTATTTACATATTGTATTTTCTGAATCTAACATAGAGAAATTAAATAAAAGGAAAAATATACTCTATTTTTTGTTCATAAATCTGCTTATTGTTAAATTTGCGCTGTTGTTCAAAGGGATGATTTCCCACGGTTGTGGTGCTTTCCCATGGTTGCGGAACTGACATTCGCATGCTTTTCTACATTGTGACACTCATCTGCGAAAGTTTATTCATTTGAGATCATGAGAATTTGTTACTGTAGTAAAATTACAGCTTACATTTTTTTGTTCGCTTATGGAGTTGAGTGTGATGGTCAGAGATAACATAGAGCATGGAATGTTTGGGATTTCACTTGAGGATGTTCATTGATGTCATGTTGTGTGTTTTAGTTCACCTTTGGAATTATGGGAGATGGTGATGGTTAGAATTTTGCTGGAGGACATATGTCACTGACGTGAGATGAGGTTTTTTTGTTTGCGTGTGGCATTATGGGTAATGGTTTAGGGAATAGAATTCATGGGAATGTTTGGTCAAGTGTTGGGGTCTTTGGTTCGATTGTGGAAGTGTTGAAAATATTTGTCTAGTAGCAGCACGGATTTTCCAAATAAGTGTGTGGTATATCATTTCTGTTATTGATTATGGGAATTGTTAGTTTAGAGTCAAGAGATGGAGTCAGCAATTAGACATTTTCTAAATAATTAATTACAGGATATCATTGGTGTCTCCCCCAAATGTACCTTTTTTTTCTCTCATGTTCACATTTTCTAAAATAATTAAATACTGTCTATCACTGGTGTCTCCTCAGCCCCCCATCAAGCACGCACACACGCATGCACACACACATATATTTTCCTTTCATGTTCAAATTTTCTGAAATAATTAATTACTGTCTATTACTGGTGTCTCCTAAACCCCCCCCATCAAGCACGCACACATTTTTTTTTCTTTCATGTTCACATTTTCTAAAATAATTACTACTGCAATCTCAGTTTTACTGCTTTTTTTTCTTTCATATTTTTCTTCTCAACAGGTTGTAGTTAGATATTTTCTAAAATAATTAACTATTGGAATCTCAGGTAGAAATTCTAAGCAAAATAAATATTCTTAAATGCTATACCATCTACACTATCCACAATCTCAAAGGTTATTGAAATTCTGATTTAAAAAACGCTTAATTAGCTATTTAAATACAATATCCTTTTACACAACTAATCAATATGGGTTTAAATCCAAATGCAATACTGAAAAAGCGAAAATGAATTTTCGCTTTTTCAGTATTGGAGTTCCATAAAAAGGTCTATAGTGGGATAAATGAAAGAATGCACACAGCAGCTGTTTTCTTGATATATCTAAAGCGTTCATCATGAACTGTTGTTACTGAAAATGTCCAAATACGGCATTAGGGGAATTATTAATGACTGGATCAGATCTTATCTGAATAATAGAAAACAATATACCAACTATGATATATATAAAAGCACAACAAACATAGTAAAATACGGAGTCCCACAAGGGTCAATACTAGGACCCATTCTATTTATAATATATGTTAATGATCTATGTAAATACAAACGTTTTGGCAAAATGATATCCTTTGCTGGCGATACGGCTTTAGTATGCACCGAAGCAACCCTTGAAGATCTAAAAAATCGGATTCAGAGCTATATGTTAAAAATGAAGTATATGGTTTAGCAACAACGGATTTAACATTAATAGCGACAAAACGAGATATATGTATTTTACATTATCAGACAAATTATATCAGGGTACAATTATAAAATGGTATGAAAGGAAATATAGTGATATTCTAAATTTTAAATGTAGCTTCATCAAAAAAAAACAAAACAAAACAGGTATTTGGGCCTCCATATCGATAGTAATTTGAAGTGGAACTCCCACACCACTTTCTTAACAAATAAGTTTAGGTTCATAATTAACAGAATATATTATGTTAAAAATTTGTAAATGCAGCATTCTTAAGATTTTTATACTATTCCTGGGTAAATTCCTTACTGCAATATGGCATTATCTTTGGGACGGAGACTATTATAACAATCTGCTTCCATTAATAAGAATACAAAACAGAATAATTAGAACAATAACTACTACCGATTTTGCACATTCAACCAATGATCTGTATATCGTTCAAAATATTCTACCATTTCAGAAACTATATCTCTGTGGTTGTCTGTTATAGGTAAAAAGGAATACTGAAAGTTTCTTGGTTTATAATGTAGACTATGGATTGCGCTGCGGTTGAAACATGCTGGAAGTACCTAAGGCTAACAAAGAAATTTTTCATAAATCTTTCGCGTACATTGCGAAGAGCAGCTATAATAAACTTCCGAATAAAATTAAATCTATAACCTCAGAATATGTATTCAGAAAAAGATTGAGAGACAACCTTATGGGATTAAACAACGATGACGTTTACTTTAAACGTATAGCATAAGAGATCATTATAACTCACATATCATGAACAATTAAGGTATTGATTTACAAATCGGTTCATGCAATTAGCTAGTTTTCTTCTTCTTCTTCTTCTGCAGTTTCTCCCACTTAAGTGGGGTCACTGTTGGTGATGAGTCTCCTCCACACCTTTCTGACTTGTGCTGTCACCACATCCAAGTTCTTCATCTTGAAGTCCTCTTCTACCAGCTACCTCCATCTCTTCTTTGGCGGCCCACGCTTCCGCCTTCCTTGCACATCCATCTGCATGACTATTCTTCCCACATATTCGTTCTCCCTCCTCATCACATGACCAAACCACCTCAACCTTGTCTCCTGTATTTTCGCTCCTAAGTTCGTAACTTTCACTGTTCCCCTGACATAGTAATTTCTCAAAGGATCCTTTCTGGTCACACCGCACATCCATCTACGCATTCTCATCTCTGCTACTGCCATCCTGCTGATGTTATTTTTCCTCAGGGCCACAGTTTCTATAGCATATGTTATAGTTGGCCTCACTACTGTCCTATAGATTTTGCCTTTCAGATTGATCGGCACCCTCTTATCGTATAACACTCCAGCCATCTCCCTCCAGTTCCTCCAACCCGCTTGTATCCTACATCCCACTTCCTTCTCAGCTCCTCCACTGTTGAACCTAAGTATCCAAAGTCTCTTACCTTCCTGACATTTCCTTCCAGCTCCAGATCTGTCTCCTTTCCGCCGCCCACGTTGCAACACATATACTCTGTCTTACTTCTGCTCAGTCTCATACCTCTCTCTTCCAGTACTTTTCTCCATCTTTCCTGTTTAGTTCCCGCTTCTTCATGCAATTAGGTATTAAATTATAAATGTACATTATTATATCGGTAAGGGAATCCTCTCAGATGCTGTCCCCAGACTCTCAATACATGTTTTGAGCTAATTAATTTTCTAGTAACCATTATGGCTACGGCCCTTGCTTACAAATATTTGCATTAATTAACTTACATTACTCTAAACCAGTTACTTATAATAACTATGAAACTATTAGAAATATATTATTTTTGGCTTGCATACATGAGAAATCTTTTTATTATTCATAATGAAATAATAGCCAAAATAAATGATAGTACCAACAGAATATTATAGTAATACTTGAATTTCATTTTGTAATATTGTACTGTGTATTGAATTGTATTGTGAAATATTATCATAATTATATAAAATGAATAGTATAATATGTATAATTTGTATGCGTGATGTGAATAATAAACTGTCAAACTTTTAAATATGGAGAACACATCAACAATACCTTAATTGTTCATTTAAGTTTAAAATTCACATTTATTTGACTGAAATATTATTTATAGGTATAATAAGAATGAAAATTATTACACATAAGTATCTAGAAATATTTCACAAGATTTGTCTATCTTGCTTTTTACCTGAAGAAAGAAGAAAAATCCCAAAGGGTTTTGGTTTCGCTCATTTTTGTTTACTTTATGGGATACAAAAATCAGCACAACACACACACACACAAAGCCTGACAGAACGAATTGCAGTAAATAACCTGAAATTGCAGTTGAATATTGTACCTTATAGATTTCTATCAGTTTCCTTAATAATATCATTCGCACTGTGGCTTATGGCTGTGTTTTTTCCCAGGGTTGAGGGTGTTTTCTACTTAGTGACTTCATTGGGAAGTAAAGTCACCGCATGCCTATTCTTCGTAATTTTCACAATGTAGTGTGACAATTTGTATTAAGACTTGCTAATTTGCACTCGTAATTTTTTTTCTTCTTTGATGTTCACATTTTCTAAGATAATTAACTATTTCTTTTGGTTTTTCTATTCTAATCTGTTGGGCACATCTAATATAGTAACAAAATTGTCACTATTTATTTCATTTTGTACTTTATCCATTAAAAACCCGCGGTTATATTATTTGCTAGGTTCATTACAGGTTTCTGTTCAAAGTGACACCATTAAGTTGAAGTGGAAATGTAACGTTTTATTCGTGGTTATGTGTGACTTCCTGCCTCTAAAATTCTGGGAGATGGTTAGGGTATGGACTTCTGACAAATGAGGTGAATTTGTTTTCAATCTCATTGGTTGTTTTTCTCTATTTTACTTTTAAAATTCAATATATGCTTTTCAAAATCTGGTTTTTATTTCTCCTTCATTGGCATACACGAACTGCTTTTTCTTGTAAAACTATAGGAATGAACTAGTTGTCCTTCTCGGGCTTAAATTTACCTGCGATTCTTTGTGCTTCAAAACTACTTCTGTAACAGAAATTTTATTTTATTTTATTTTTCTTTAGTATTAGTAAGTGTAACTAAAGGAAATGAGACAAACAAAGTTTGGAACTCTCCGTTTAGCGATTTCTTATTAGAAACTTCTTTTGCCAGCACAATAAATAGTTATTTCTTATTATTTGAAATAAATATTACCTATCGAGTAATTTTTTTTAATTTCTATTATACAAAGTTCCAAACATATAAAACTTTACACTATAGTGATATGTTTAGGCGAGCGTAAAACTCAACGTGTCTAATCATGACTCACATCTTCCCTTTTGATGTTTATGCATGGTCCTTCTGTGTTCTGAGGACACTAGCATTCTATTTGAGATTATAATTTCTGGTTTTCGAGTATGTGAACGAAATGTTTACAGATAACTCAAACAATAAGTTAATAAGTAGCATTAGACAATTTTCTAAAATAATTAATTAGAGGATTTCAGTTTTCCGCACTTTTATTTCCCGTTCCTGGCATTAATTTCACAGTAGTGATTTTTTTCTCTTTTTTTTTTTTTTGCAAGTATCCTACGGTATCACTCCACTGGCATAGCAACCTCTCCCATATGTTTCTCGATAACCACAACACATGTATCTTCTAAAATAATATTTAGTTTCCATCCTTTCAGAGATAAGTGAAGAGTTTTGACTCATGGTATTTTCATAAAGAAAGAAAATTTCAAACAATTTTGTGGTTCACCCATTATTGACCGGAGAAGAAAGACCACAACAAAATACGATAGTTGCACTGGATGAACGATTGAAGAAGAAGTGAAAAGACACTCGACTCGATTGATTTTTTTATACTAGTTTACCCTGACCTTTTCTTCTAAAATTCAACATTTGTGCATATGACTCTATTTTTATTATACGTAAGATAAGTAAGTAAGTAAGATAAATATGTACAAATATTGTACATATTTATCTTACTTTTTGACATCATGGAGTAAAGATTATCTGTGGCTCGAATGTTTTTCTATATCATTTATGTTTATTAGGTTAAGTATTTTTTCAAACACAAATAAAGTAATTATTTATTATTGTTATTATAATTCAACTGAACATTAGTTTTGATACTATAATTTCATGTTTAATCTTCACGACTAAAAATTCTGGCTATTAATCATCCGAAGCTTGAGGAAAGAAATTTCACACTGTGAAATTCCTTTCACCATTCCTACCCAAATCAAAAGAATACTTTGCAGCCAGGTAACAGATTTAAACATCCTAAAGTACAGTGTGAGTATAATTTTTGTACTGATTGTCTTCAAACTCGCAATTTTGTTTTGGGTTTTCTATTCTTACAGACAAAATGTGAAAATGTAAGATCCATGTCCTAAAGTTTTTTTTTCTGTCCATTTCTTGATTTTAATTTGTATGAACGTTAGGATAACCTGTCTTTCTCATACTCCCAAAATAATTTGTATTTTTTATCTGCAGAGTGCAATCCTTTTTTTTTTCTTTCTATACCATTTCTGGTTTTTTTGCTTTGTTCGTACAAAGCAAAAACCACAAATGGGCAGAAAAAACTTTAGGAAATGGGTCTTACATTTTCAAATTTTGACTGTAAGAGTAGAAAAACCAAAACAAATTTGCGAGTTTAAAACAATGAGTACACAAAAACAAAATAGTCACACAGTACTCAAGGATGTTTAAATCTGTTACCTGGTCTACAAAGTATTCTTTTGATTTGGGTAGGAATTGAGACAGAATTTTACAGTGTGAAATTTCTTTCCCCAAACTTCGGATGTTAAATTAACCACTCGATTCGTGTATATACGTCCAGGTTACCATGGATGCTAAATGCATATTAAAATTTAATGCCATTGATATTACATTGATGGACACCAAGTGTAGAGGAGTGATTGATATATTTTATCTATATTGAGGGCGACGTGGTTAATAGCCAGAATTTTTAGTGGAGAAGATATAACATGAAATTATAGTATCAGACCTAATGTTCAGTTGAAACAATAATAACAATAACAAATAATTAATTTATTTGTGTTGGAAAAAATACTTAACATAATAAGGATAAATAATATAGAAAACCATTCTAGCAACAGATAATCTTTGCCCCATGATACCACAAACATGTCCATGAGTCATATGCGAAAATATTGCATTTCTGAAGAAACGGTCAGTTAAACAGTACTACAAGGAAAAACAATCTAGTCGAGTTCTTTTTACTTACGGCAATCGTTCATCCAGTGCAGGTATCATATTGTGTTGTGGTGTTTTGTATTTGGTAAAGTAAATAATGGGTGAGCGACAAAAGTGTTTGAAATTTTCTTTCTTTAGGGAAATAGCATGAGACAAAACTCTTCATAGCTCTAAAAGGATAGAAACCGATTATTATTTTAGAAGATAATCAAAACACATATGTTGTGTTTTGATTATCAAGAAGCACATGGAAGAGGTTGCTCCGCCAGTAGAGTGATATCCTAGGATACTTGTAAAAAAGAGAAAAAATATCTCTACTCTGAAATGAATGCCGGGTACAAAAAAAGGGGTGCAAACTGATATCCTGTAAATAATTATTTTAGAAAATTGTCTAATGCTACCTATTGACATTGTTTGAGCTATCTGTAAACATTTCGTTCACATACTCGAAAAGCAGAACTGATAATCTCAAATAGAAAGTTGGTATCATTAGAACACAGAAGGACTACGCATAAACATGAAAAGAGAGAATATGAATCATGATTAGACACGTTGAGTTTTACGCTCAACTAAACACTATAACAACTAGATACTATAGTCTAAAATTTTAAATGTTTGGAAATTGTAAGATAAAAATTAACAGAATATACTACAGAGCTAATATTAATGTGAAATAATAAGAAATAACTATTTATTTTTGCTGGCAAAAGAAGTTTCTGATAAGAAATCGCTGAAGGAGATTTCCAATCCTTCTTTGTCTCAGTTTCTTCAGCTAAACTTATTAATGCTATAGACAAATAAAATAAAATAAAATAAAATTTCAATTACAGAAGTATCTTTGAAGCTCAAGAGACCGAAGGTAAAATTGATAGCCAGAGATGGACAACCAGTTCATCCCCACAGTTTTGCAAGCAAAAGCAGTATGTGTATGTCAATGAAGGAGTCAGAAGAACAAGATTTTGAAAAGCATATTTTGAATTTTAAAGTAAAATAGGAAAAAACAACCAATCAGATTGAAAAAAAAAAACCCAAAAAACTTGTCAGAAGTCCATAATCTAACCATTACACACAATTTTACAGACAGGAAGTCGAACATACCAACGACAAAAACGTTGTGTTTCCCATTCAACTCAATGATGTCACTTTAGACAGAAACTTATTAGGAACCGAGCTAATTAAGTACACGTGGATTTTTAATGGATAACGTACAAAATGAATTAAATAGTGAAAATTTTGTTATTATATTAGATGTGTCCAACAAATTAGAACAGTTAATTATTTTAGAAAATGTGAACATCAAAGAAAAAAAAATAAGAATGCCAATTACCAATTCTTAGTACAATATATCACAATACATTGTGAAAATTAACAGAAGGGGATGACGGTGAATTTAGCTCCCATGATGTCACTAAGTAGAGAACATCCACAACTGTGGGAAAAAACATAGCCATGAGCCACAGTGCGAATGATATTAAGTAAATGGAAAGAAACCTATAAGGGACTATAATTAACTGCAATTCATTCTTTCAGGCCTTGTGTATGTGTGTATGTGTGTGTGTGTGTGTTGTGCTGATTTTTGTATCCCGTAAAGTAAAAAAATTCCCTATGGAATTTTTCTTTTTTCAGGAAAATAGCAAGAGATACAAATCTTGTGAAATATTTCTATAGGTAATTACATGTTATAATTTTCGTTGTGAATATATTTGTAAATAATATTTCATTCAAATAAACGTGCATTTGTAAACTTAAATTTTACATATATACTAGTGGAATACTAGTCAATTATTTTAGAAAATGTCTAACTACAACCGATTGACAAGAAAAACTTGGAATAAAAATAACAGCAGTAAAACTAAGATTCCAGTAGTTAATTATTTTAGAAAATGTGAACATGAAAAAAAAAAAAAAAAATATATATATATATATATATATGTGTGTGTGTGTGTGTGTGTGTGTGTGTGTGTGTGTGTGTGTGTGTGTGTGTGTGTGTGTGTGTGTGTGTGTGTGTGTGTGTGTGTGTTTTGCAGGTGGATAGCAGGATGGAAATGCCAATTATAGCCTGTAATTAATTATTTAAAAAAATGTGAACATGAAACAAAAAAAAGTGTGTGTGTGTGTGTGTGCTTGAGGGGGTGGAGGACGAGGAGACACCAGTGAGAGCATGCAATTAATTATTTAGAAAATGACTAAATGCTGACGCCATCTCTTGTCTCTGAACGTGACATCAATGACGGATGTGTGTTACTCTCGGGAATTCCAAGGATTCAATACTCTATCTTGTCTCTAACCATCACCCACAATTCCATGCAAGAACAAAAACACACGGATGTCATTGTTTGATAAGATCACACAATGACATCACGATTCCTTACCTTATCTTGATCTTGATCTTGTCACTAGTGACCGGTATATTATTCAAAACTCTTCCTTCCTTACAATCACTCTAGAGCATAGATTGCAAAACTTTTTCTGGCCACCGCCCACTTTGCAAGACATAAATTTTGTAACGCCCCTATCATAACAGTTTGAATAAAACATATTTCAAATATATGAGACTGAATAAAACCATATTTCAAATACTCAATACTGTACTGTCGACATTTCTTCTTATATTCAGACATAATGAGGTAATAAAATTTGCAAAAATATTCACAAAATAAAAGATTCAATTTACACTTTGTATGACTCCACTTATCTATCACACTTTCGACTGATGATTGTTGGCAAAGCACACAAAAAATATTGAAACTTATTCCTAAACCACTGGTATTTATAGATTTGAAATCTAGCCCGAATCGACTTGCATGCATTGATTTCTTTGCGATACCATCGTACTCTTGCCTTGAACAAGTCACTGCAAGCACCCATATTCCTGTCAAAACATGCTGAATTGAGTGAATTACCTACGTAATAGTTTACCGACATACTACTAGTTAAGACTAGTCTGCTGCGTGGATAGACTAAAGTCTGTATGGCACGATCAATTTTTACAATAGAAAAAAAATGAATAAATTTTTTAAGAATATAAAAAATAGAAGATAAAATATCCTGTATGACACGTTCAATTTTTTATTTTGCACGCAAGCGCATTTTGTTCGCCCGACCACGACATTGTCCGAATAATTATAAATAATAATTAATAAATAAAATAATTACACAAGATATAAACAACAAACCTACAAAACATAACCACAGAAAACAGTATAATAAGTTTCGAATAATATTTGCTTTGTTTATTTCCCTCTAGTTAGCAATATAAGTTAGTACAAACTAGGCTAACTAAAATATACGATTTTATTTCTTTCTTGCCATTGATATTTTTACTCGTAATATTAAATTATATAAAATTGGGTTTATTTTTGTAAAAATCAATTAGAATAGTGGTTTTATATATTTTATATATATTTTGAAATCAAATATAACGTATATATTTGCTACTCTAAACATAACCTATTATACACACATATAATAGGAATATATGCCCTATTTTCTCATTGACATAGAAAATTGACATCTATTTCTATCTGACATGGTAAATTTTCAAATGATTAAATAATTGAAATAGAATATTGATAAAAAATTGATTGTGTAAGACGGGTATAAGATTAATTAAAATTCAATGTTTAAATTTTAAATGATTATGTATTCGCAAAATCACGAAAATAATTAATTTTTAAATATATATTATTAATTTATCCTATAAAGAGTCATCGCCTTCTAGACCGCCTGAACGCCCCCAAATGCTTTTGTCTGATCCCACTATAGACCTCCCTAGAAGGCTTCAGTACCAACTGGGGGACGGTACCACCCATTTTGGGAACCTATGCTCTGGAGATACCAAAACGGAGAATTAGACACATGTTCCCCCCAGGGAAATTCAAAATATTCCACACCGATGACATCACGCACAGAATCACACACAGTAACGTCATTGTTTGATCTTATGAAACAATGACGTCACGTTCAATGCTCCACATTTATGCAAGAGGATCGTTCTTTCTTTCCATTTCTGTGTGATCTTTTTCAAGCAAATTATCAAATTACATAAAGTGATTAAGCGCTTAACTAAATGGACGGATCATCCGGTTAGTGTAAGTACCGATATTCTCTCTGGTTCTGTTTGTCGAATTCTTATCCAGGTTATTCAGCCGCTGTAGAACCCCCTTGTCATATATATTTCTACCCTTTTCTATTCTCTATTGTTCATCCAATGTGGAACTGTGCACTATGTTACACGCATTAGGTTCGTAGCTCTTGCGAGGAGAGCAATCATTATTTAAGCTGTCACATCTTCTTTTGATATGAATGTACTCTCATCAGTCAGTAAAATTTTTCTTCCACATTCAATCTTCCTTCTACTTGCAAATTGAGGGTAAATCTCTTTTGCATTGGCAGCCAGTTTCTTTTCATAATCCAAGATTTCAATTCAATACTTTTTCTTTCCTGGTCTTTATTCATTTCTTAAAACTTCTCACCTGTATTCTCACAATATCCCTTCCATATAACTTTCTTCTTATGGATCTCTTGCTAAGTAAGAATGCACATTCATTACACTTCCATTCAATTTGTTCTTCGAACTCTAGGGACACATTGAAATACCACTTCAATTAACCTCCTTTCAAAGCTTCCTTTACACATTCAGTAATTGATTGGATCATTACTTTGAGCTTTGTGATTCAGCATGGCATGATCACTTTCGCCAACTGGTAGCAAAAGAGTCTCATTTTTAACTCAGACAGCTTCTGATGTTTCTTTCACATGCTGCTTGAGAACGTTGGTACCCAACAGCTCAGTAAATTCTGCTTCGTTCATATCATGAGTTTCTATGATACGAAATCAATATTCAGATAATAGAAGTCACCGATTCCATCAGTATGAGATTAGTCTGGCAATGCATTTCTTTATTCTCAGAATATGCGTTTCCTTGTCAATAGCAACGCTTGAAAATATCTTTCATCCTGGTAACCTCCACTTCACCTTATATAGACTCAAACTCGCTGCTACACTGGGCATTATTGCCATTACAGTTTTCATGTTCAATCCTACATAGACTCAAGTTATCTCATATCCTTAGTAGTACTCTTCTTCCTGTCCTATCGCTTTTGTCATCACTAAAAAGAATAGACATCCTACTCTGACAGCAAGGTTTCACTAATATCAACAATTTTTTCCCACACGTTTTTACCAAAACAACAAGCTGAACCACCACTTTGTTTCTAATGCTCGTGGCATTTGTGTTTAGACATAACAAGTAATCTTCTAGCTTTTCTTATACTTAAATTTAGTCTTCTTGACCCAGTGAAGCAACTTTCTCTGTTTACTCCCCCGATTCACTGAAAATGCCCAAACCCAAAGTGTATTCCATCCATTCAGCAGATTCGTAATCTAGCTTGTCGACATTCGTAATACTATTAAAGTGGGGAGGGCGGCACCCTAGCTGAGCTCACATGCACATCCTGTGCGTTTCTCAAGATCATGCATTAGTTTCATTTCAATAAATAATTTCTCTAGACCCGTGATGCAAAATCTATTCAAATACAGACAGCAAGTTTAATGGAAGACATTTATGTCATCACACTCGCTTCCATTTTTCTTTTCATAGTTTGCGATCGTTTTTTCAACTGATTGCTATCGCAGCTCCAAAAAAGCAACCATCTTTAACCATCAAGCCTCTCATATACTTTTTCATACTATACTTTTAAATGCTAAAGTAATTAATTCCTAAAAGCACTACAATGTCTTTTTTTTTCTGTTTCTCTATTACCTTATCCATATTCTTTATTTAAGTTCTGGGGAACCTCGATATCGATCGCCGTACCATAGGACTTCTTTCTTCTTATATTTTAGTTCACTTATTGCTACTATTTCATCATTCAGTTAAAAGATTTCTCAGTCAAAGTGTAACAATAAACTCTTGATAGGATAGTGGATCTTTAACTGGCATATGACTCAAATTCGGGAAAAGTATTGGATATTTCTATCCAATACTTTCCCTTTTTCTTTCCTGGTCTTTATTCATTTCTTAAAACTTCTTACTCGTATTCTCACAATTTCAAAAGCGTAGGAATCGACAAAAATGTGATATATCCCTACAAATGACGTTTTCTAGAGTTGTGTTGGTGTTATATCTGGGAGGCTCAACTTTTCCAGATGTTTCTTAAATGTTTTTCGTAAGACAATAACGCTTGTAGTGCAATTAGTACTGTCGTTGCTTTCTTGTGCCGAAGTATTTGAATTTCAATCTCTAAATTCCTATGCAGTATTTGGTTAGGTTTTCATGCATTTTTTCTTCTTCTCTGCTTTTTCTAGTATTGTCACATAAATAAACCCACATATTATACTATAGTAATATCTTCTTTGTTATGTTCAAGATGTCTAACTGCCTAAATTTTAAAGTCCCATAATATCTTCGCATTTTCGTTTTCAATGAATTTCAACTGGACGTTCTCAAAGGGTTTCGGAAGTTGGGAAATAATATATCCTACACATCCTGCAGTATATAGCTTTTTTTGTCCGATCACGCATTTCATTGTGGTCTGTATGAGCAACCTTGCTGCAACAACTAACTAGATCGTTTACTGTTTCCTCTTTATCTCTGCACAGTCAGCATTTGCTATCGTTACAGATCTTTTGAACACTTCCCCTTTATTCCATTCAGTTGTAGTGTTGGGTTTTGAGCAGCAAGCATCAGATCCTTCCTCTTTCTTGATATCGCCCAACTGAAGTAATTACCAAGTTAAGCAAATGTCAGCGTTCCCTTTTTCCCCCCATATCTTTCTCCTTGTACCGCTTGCACTACTTTTTCTTCATAAGCTTCGATGAGCATATTTTATGATGGAGTTCCTTCATGTAACTGTTCAACGGTCGTTTTTTTCCCTGTGCTGTGTGCTTCGCTTGCAAAAGACCACTTCCTACACTTTTCCTGGTTATGTTTAAACGACTCACCTCACTGCGTGGTAGCTGTGCATATTCACTGTCATTAATTTTCCTATATTACGGTCCAGTGCATCATATCGGATGGGTCTAGCCAGTTATACTTACTGTGTATCTGATTACAGGGATGGCTCATTTATTATTTAGTGTTACATTGTTGTCTCCATTCAGCTTGGACTTTAGAACATTTCTAACTCTTTTTATTGTACGTTGACCAATTTTTTTTGTCGCATTCACTGTTCAATTAAAGAACTTTTCTCTTTTGCTCTAATAACATTGGCTTTTTGATAAAACCTTTCTGATTTTTCAAACAGTGGTGCGGAGTTTTGGTGTATATATATCTGTATATATCAAGGTTAGCTAGACGAACTTTTCATCATAGCCCATATCCAGAATTTCTGTTATTTCGTCTACTTACACCTGTAACGTTTCTCATAAATCAATGAAAAACATTAAGTCATACTTTATACATCTCTGGGGAAATGCTTATCAATCATTTCCGATGCTTTTATTGTGCAAATAACATTTCTTTTCATTCCTTTGACTGCCGAGATGCAGTAATTCTATTGCAAACATCTCTTAAATTATATGTCGATCCTATTCTATATTACAAAACTCGAATAAGTATTTTTGATTCGTTCTTACCATTACATCTCGAATGAGATACATTTCTAGCTTGGCATTCTTCTTCTTCCTTAATTACTTTCTCTAAACAGCTGGCTACACAACTCTGTAAAGAAAACACCAAACCACTTATTAGGAACTCGCCAATACATTATTACAACCATATATAAGACAATGATATCTAATCCTTGAATTAGAAGTAAAGGTAAAATATTTGATTAAATTATATGTTAAAAAAAACAACTAATGCCTTTTATTCCCTAACAGGGAGTACGCGAGGCCTTTATACCCTATCTAGCTTTTGGAGACTGAGTGGGCAGTTCAATCTCCACCGGTAGCCAATCAGAGATAGCTGGCCCATGTCTATCCCTAATTATAGCAGCCACCGATGAAGAGGCTGGCAAACAAGTGCTGCCATCTCTTAGTACCTAACCCTAACAAGATATGTCACTGTTTGAAATAATGTGGGTACTACGGTCGATTTTCTTGAGTTTACGGGACCAAAAATCCGAGTTTCCGGGAGGAAAAACCCGTTTGCCTGTGCCAGAGATCGACTAACTCGGGAACCGGTCGAAGATAGGCTTAGAAAAAGTTCCTCCAGTCAGCGACTAGACTAGAACCTAGGTCTAACTTCAAGCGGTCAAGCGTAGAGGACGCGAGCGCCACTTCCACTGAGCTACACAGGCCTTTATATATTAAAATGTAAAATTAATTACAAAAATATTTAAATATGTTCTCTTCTTCTCTCATACTACTTAATGCATTTTCTTCTAATTTTCTTTCCATCCCAATTAACAACTATAATTAAAACAGAAGTTTTTATATCATGGTATTGATATCGTTATTTATTTATTTTTTTTAAGTCCATCAAATCCATTTTGCAATTATTATTGCTGTTCATGGATTGATATATTGAACTACGTATCGAGACGTATGTGGAAGACATAATGATATCAAATATACTAACGGAATTATAAGTAAATATTAGCTATTAAGTGCAGAATTTTCTCCTATTTCGTAAGCAATGTCAATGCATGGTTAGAGTTATCAGTTTAATGTTGTAAAATATAACGTAATATACTTTGGCATGAAAGAAAAACTACCTGGTATCATATTGACGGTACTAGTTTATAAAAGATTGATGAGGCTGAAGATCTTGAAGTGGATGTGGATATAGAGATTTGAATTTCAGAGAATTTAGAGGATATCTTGCAAGAGTTGGAAAAATAGCTCAGAGAATTACTTGGACGTTGAAGAACACATCACAAATGAAGGTAGAGAAGTTATTGTCCCTCTTTTGGATACGAGGATGAATTTGGTCAACTGCGGGATCGGGAGATGTGGAGTGGATTCACAGATAAGTGACCAGGCTGGTAACTGGTCTGTTGAATGCTCCATATTAGGACAGATTGTGGACAGCAGAGTTTAGTTTACAGTCTGAGGACAGGGGATGTGATAGAAACATTTCTATAAGTTACTAAACCTATAATTTACTAAAATGATTCTATAAGATTGACATAAAAGTAATTTTTCATACATATGGAATAGGGGGAAAACAAGGAGTGACACTTGGAAGTTGGATAAGAGAACTAAGATGAAAATCCCATGGAGATTGGTGAAAGAGTAGAATGAATTGTCATGGGTAGTTGTGATCACCCCAAGATTGAATAGGTTTAAGATGCATCATAAGAATTGTGTTAATGGAAAGGTTGGAATTTCTTCTCATGAGCCTTTTGATTCCATGAAGCACCCATATGAATCATCATAATAAAATAATATAGATGAAAAGAGATAAACACAATAAACACAACACTTAAAATGAAACTTTAGTTTTATTCCAATGAATTTAATGCACAGTGGATAAGGCGCAATTGGCAAATCTAGACTTATCAGTCTCATGAAGTAGATACAGTGTCGATGTTCATATGAATGAATCTGAGCTAAATAACCTGTCTGCCCATAATAACAATGGCTGCATGGCCAAGTAATCCTGGAAATTCCAGGCTAAGAAAGAGAAAGATATTTTCCTTTCTCAGAATATACGAAGGAATTTAGTTTTGGAAGTGGACGGAAAGAACAATTGGAGGTCAGTTTAGTGAAGAGGTATCACAGCTTCCTTCGATAACAAATAAGGAATAAAAATTAAAGAGATTACTTCTTGAGGAGTATTAGGATGAAGGCATAATTATTAACTGTTTTATTGATTATTTTGTATTTTATCCGGTAGAGATGAAGTAGCTCTGATAAAGGACAGAATGATAATTCTTTATTTAAAAATGAGTCAGTAGAACATAGTTTATGTGTACGGTGGATATAATCTGATGCAGTATCAATATTTACCAGTATGAGTTATTTTTCTGTAAACCGAGAACTTTAGACTGCTATTAGGTTGACGTAAAATTTGAACTTCCATAAAAAGGGAGGCAAATATCTTCTTCAACCTCAAGGGAAATTTAATCCCTCGAGTTTACTGAATTAATTTACTCGAGAAATTCATCGAGTTCAAACAAGGAAGTTAATTGATTCAGAATCATCACATGTATGAAGCATCATCTGGTGACACACACACACACACACACACACACACACACACACACACACACACACACACACACACACACACACACACACACACACACACACACACACACACACACACACACACACACACACACACACACACACACACACACACAATCAGGATCATATATTCAAGGTGTGCAGTGGCTGGGTGTGATGCATACTCATGGAATAGGAATATCCTATTATATCTTCTTCTTTTTCTTCTTAGCTTCCGGTATTAGGCAATTATTCGCCTATAACTTTTTTAAGGTTTAAAACCGTCCTCTGCGCATCTCCTCCTGGGGTATTCCTCTTGATTGGTTTCCTTTTTGTTTTATAGTTAGAAGCAATATTTGGCCATCTCTCCTCATTCATTGTATCTATGTAGTTTTTGCCGTTCTTTCTATAGTTTGTGATGTCTTCTGTTATGTGAATTATGGATAATTGATTTCTTATTTCTTCATTCCTTATCTTGATTATTCTTTTATTGCCTGCGGGTAGTCTTAGAAACTTCATTTCTGCAGCTTCCACTTGTCTTTTATCTCGTTCTCCCCAACTCCATTTTTCACTGCCATATTTCAGAATTGGTTTGGCTATTATTTTATTTGTGTTGTTCTAGACATCGGTTTACTGAAGTGTCTATTAAAAGTAATAATGACTGCTAGGAATTTTTGTTTTTTATATGCAATGTCGCTTTCTCCATTGGGACATGTAATTTCCTAGATATTTAAATCTGTTCACTTGTTCTATTACTTTGTTGTGGATAGTAGTAGTGTGATAGGCACTAATGACATTATCAAGATCAAGATTGATAAGGATTTGTGATGTCATTAGCTGATAAGAATTTGTGAAGTCATTGGCTGGTAAGATCATTGACGTCATTGTGTGTGATTCTCTGTGTGATGTCATGAGTTTGGAATTTCCCTGGGGGAACATGTGTCATTGACGTCATATTCTGTGTTTTTGTGCGCATATGGAATTGTGGGTAATGGTTAGAGATAAGATAGAGTATGGAATGTTTGAAATAATTTCCCAGTGTGACAAATCTGTTGTTGATGTCATTTTTTGTTTTTTTTACGTGTATGGCATTCTGAATAACTGTTCGCATCTGGAATTGTGGATGATGATTAGAGATAAGAGAGAGTATAATACAACAGAGGATAGATAAGATAGCCATGTGGCTCATGGCTATGTGCTTTTTTTCCCCAAAGTTGTGGATGTTCTCTACTTAGTGATATCACGGGAATTAAAGTAAAGTCTCCGCTTGTCACCGACATCCTCTTCTGTTAACTTTACAATGCAGCGTGATAGTTTTAACTAAAACTTGGTAATTTGCACTCGTAATTTATTTTTTCTTTCGCATTCATCACTAGTCAGAAATTAAGACTTTAAACTTAACAAGTGTCTGAAAGTAGCTTATATTGTTCAAGAAATACGGTAACCCTACTTTCGGACAGTTGTTAAGTTTAATCTTAACCGACTATTACATATAAAAATTACGAAGTTATATATCGACTTCGAAACAGAATAACTGAGTAAAAATTTCACTGTAGTGTAATTTAAATATTTAAATCATCCAACACCAAACATTGTTTGGTGTTGGATGTTGACATAGGTTTACAATTTACATATTCTCTTTTGCTGATATATTATTTACAGCTATATTCACAGAGAATACTTTGAAACATGAAAGTACCTACTTGAATTTTCAATGAAATTAATAATAAAAAATATTCGTTACTCACTGTTTTTTTTCACTGAATATTAGGTCTGGTACTATAATTTTCAACTCAATTCTTCTGTTACAACTTCCAAAGATTATAATTTCGAACTGCCCTGTTTTTCTTATCATTAGTAATTTTTGCTCTAAAGGAAATGAGACAAACAAGGTATGAACTCTGCATTAGCGATTTCTTATTAGAAACTTCTTTTGCCAGCACAAATAAATAGTTATATCTTATTATTTCAAATGAATATTAGCCCTCTAGTACACCTTCTGTCCAAAAAGAAACCGATCTTTTCGAAAATAGACGAAACTAATAGTGCGACCTGTTGTATCTTTTTGTGGTTGAAAGCGAACAACCTTCCTTAATGTTGTGTCAGCTGTTTATGACATTTGTTTCATTAGAAGTCGAGTTATAGTGCCAATAGTGACAGTGTGTTTTGACAAACGTTCCAAAAATGAGTTGCAAACAAAGAGCTGCGATTGACTTTTGTGCTAAACTTGGTAAACGTTTTACCGAAATGCATTAAAAAGCAAACTGTGATGAATGCTTATCCCATTCTCGAGTTTTCCAGTGGTGTAACCGATTATAAAGTTGTCCTGAGACGCTTGAGGACGACGAAAATCCGGGCTGGCCGAAAACAGAACTGAGCGAAGTTAATATCCAAAAGTGCATGATTTCATCAAAGAAAACCCGAAAACGTCCATGAGATTGTTTGAGGATGAACTGGGGATTCGAAAATCAACTGTGCACAACATTTCGACTGAGAGTTTGGGCCATCATAAATTGAATTCGCGATTTGTTCCCCATGAGTTGACCGATGACCAAAAAATCTATCAAATTAAACATGGTAAGGACGTCATTAATACAGCTTAAGGACTCAAACTTCTTTGGAACGATCGTTGCTGGTGGTGACAAAAGTGGTTTTTGAGTATGGGCCTTAAACAGAGTGCAAGACCACAAGTTGCTGAGTGGATTCCATCCGAAAAGCAGTAGCTTGGAGAAATCAAAAGTAAAGACAATTCTGATTTGTTTCTACGATTCCATGGGCATTATCCACGAAGAATTCGTTCCTTCTGGCCGAATGGTCATGGTGAGTTTTATCTCGAATTGAAACAATGATAGCGAGAAATCGTTGAGTACGGCAAGTATATCGTGACGACCAACCGTTCATCAAAACACAATATCACTCATGGCACTATAGCTCGACTTCTAATGAAACAAATGTCAAAAACAGCTGACACAACACTCATGAAGGTTGCCACTCTTGAAACCAAAAAGTAACAACAGGTGTATCTTTTTGTTAATTTCTATGTAACAAAGTTCCAAGCATTTTAAACTTTAGCCTATAGTATTATGTTTATATTAGCGTACAATCAACGGTGTCTAATCATGACTCATATCCTTCCTTTTGATGTTTATGTGCAGGTCTGGGATGCTAATATGACACCAACATTCTAATTGAGATTATAAGTTGTGGTTTTTCGGGTATATGGAAATACCTACAGATAGCTCAAACAACGTCAGTAGATAGCATTAGACTTTTCTAATATAATTAATTAATTAATTACAGCATATCAGTTTTCCCCACTTTATTTCTCATTACCAAGTTAATTGAACATTAGTGATATATTTTTTATTTTATTTATTTATTTATTTTTATTTACTTTTTCTTGTATTATGATGTATTATGTATTATGACCTGTGTTAATGATTCTGTTTAAAGATTTCTTTTTCACCGATTTTTACACATATCGTATTATTATTGATTTAATTTTCTAGCTCTTAAAAGTTCATTACTTTTTCCTAAAGACGTGTTGATTTTTAAGTTTTATTTTTTACAATAATTAAACAGAATTTCATTAAGGTATAAAATTATGATTTTATATATCAATTTCTAAACAGAAGAATAACTGAGTAAAACTTTCACTGTATAAAAGACATCAACAAGACAAAACTTTTGTTCATTTAAGTTTACAAATGCATATTTTATTTTGCTGAAATATTATTTACATGTATATTCACAGACAAAAATTCTAATATGTAACCTAACTTACCTAGAAATAATTCACAAGATTTAGTTACACTCTTAACATTTTCCAATGAATTCAATATAGAAAACATTCCTTACTCATTGTTTCTTGATTACGTTACATCAAATTAGCTGGTCATGCAAAAGAGTCTTAAAAAAAGGACACCATAGGAAGCACAGCTCCATACATCTGATAACGCGTTAGCCCTGAATATGACACCATGCCTCCCTAAACATCCCATGTACTCTTTTGTCACCAGATATACACTTGCATTCCTCATGTTATGTTTGTAAATGTTCCAAAATAAAGAATCTGTATTGAATTGAATAAAGTCTTGAAAGTCTAATTTTACCATTAATGAATTTAGATGGCTAGTGATAATTTTTCCCATTATGCGAATACATGGTAATTCAGTTTCCAAAAATAGTAAATGATTATCAATGTTGTATATTTTTGGTGAAAATCTCTCAGCTTCTTCACAACTAATAGAAAAAACTTTACTTTCACCAGTACTTGTTTCATCGAGTATTAGTTCCCCATCTTATCATTTCAGAATATTACAGTCACTGATGTCCAATTCATTGTGAACTCTTCTTTCCAAGTAGGAGAGGATATTAGACCACTTTCTAATATAACCACATCAAAATGTGTGTATCTTCTAAAATAATAATCAGTTTCCATCCTTTTAGTGCTATATTAAAATTTTTGTCTCGTGCTTTTCTTCATGAAGAAACAAATTTCAAAGAGTTTTGTGGATCACCCATTATTTTACATTACCAGACGCAAAACACCAGAACACAATACTAAAGCTACACTAGATGAACGATTGCAGTAAGTGAAAAGACACTTGACTCGGTTGTTTTTCCATATAGTACTATATCACTTGAGAATTTATTCAAAAATATAACATTCGCACAGATGAATCATGGACTTGTTTTAAGCATGCTTGTGGATATGATCTTGATGTGATTTTATTGAACTGTGTGACATCATAGGGAAAAGATTATCTGTTGCTCGAATGGTTTTCTATATTATTTATACCTATTAGGTGAAGTATTTATTTACAACACAATAAAGTAATTATTTATTATTGTCATTATTGTTTCGACTGAACATTAGGTGTGATACTATACTTTTCATGTTAAATCTTCTCCATTAAAAATTCTGTCTATTAATTTAACATCCAAAATTTGGGGAAAGAAATTTCACAGTGTGAAAGGAAGTAGGATTCCTTCTTCAAGAAAATAGCATCAGACAAAACTCTTCACATACCTCTAAATGGATGGAAACTAAACAAATCAAAAGAATACTTTGCAGACCAGGTACCAGATTTAAACAACCTAGAGTAGTGTGTGTGTGTGTATCTATAATTTTTGTACTTGTTGTATGCAAACTCGCAAATTTCGTTTGGTTTTTCTACTCTTACAGTCAAAATATGAAAATGTAAGACCCATTTCCTAAAGTTTTTCTGCCCATTTCTTGTTTTTAATTTGTACGAACATTAGATTAACCTCTCTTCTCATCCTCCAAAATTTGTATTTGTGTTATCCTCAGAGTACAATCCTTTCTGTTTTCTATACCAAACTTTTTAAGAGTTTTAGTCATGTTTTTTTGGGTTAAATTATCTGCTGTCTCTCTCTGCAAAATCACCAAATTTTAACAGTCATACTTCAATTTCAAACTGATGAACAAATATATTAGTCTGCTGGAGACATCTATAGATATAACAATAAAATTGTCACTATTTAATTCATTTTGTACTTTATTCATTTCAAGAGACACAATTACATTATTAGCTATCACATCTATCTCTTTTTGTTCTCCCAATGGAATAGCATGGGTTTTCTTCAGTTTTGAAAAAAGTTTCGACTGACAGTCACATGTTTAAAAACTTTTGTCATGTACAGATGTGTGGAAAGAAAAGAAAAATATACATTCTTTTTATTTTTGAAAGCGACATAAAAGTTTTCTGCCTATTTCTTCTTGTTACATTATACAAACATTAATTTATCCTGTCTTCTCACTCCGCAAAATTTGTATTTGTGTTATCTGCATAGTGTGATAACTTTTTATTTTCTACACCAAACTTTTTAAGTTATACTAATGTGATGGGCTCTCTGTAAAATAACCAAATCCTAACAGTTGTACTTTAAGTATGACTGTTGTATACTAGTCTGGTGTATAATCTACAGATATAGTAACAAAATTTTCACTTTACTCTTCATTTGTACTTTATTCATAAAACCACAATTATGTTATTTGCTATGGCCTTTGTTTTTAATTTCTCCATACTAGAATAGTATGGGTGGTAAAGTTGTGAAATAAGTTTAGACTCGCAGTCACTTGATTTTAAACTTTTTTCATGAGCAATTGTGTGAAAAGAAAAGAAAATATACCTTGTCTTTATTTTTGAAAACTGCATCGAGAGTTTTTTTATTTGCACTTACAGTCTTTTGATGTTTTAATGAAAATAAGGAATAGTACTCTGCAGATAACACAAATATAAATTTTTGGGGGAATGAGAAGAGAGGTTAACCTAATGTTCACAGAAAGTAAAAAAGAAATGGGCAGAAAAACTTTAGGTAACAGGTCTTACATTTTCACATTTTGAGTGTAAAAGTGGAAAAACCAAAAGAAATGTGTGAGTTTGCAGACAATGAGTACAAAGAAGTATAGTCACACAGTACCCTAAGATGTTTAAATCTGTTACCTGGTTTGTAAATGAAATCCTACATCCATTCACAGTGTGAAATTTCTTTCTGCAAACTTGGGTTGTTAAATTAACAGCCAGATTTTTTAGTGGAGAACACTTAACATGGAAAGTATAGTATCAGACCTAATGTTCCGTTGAAACAATAATAACAATATAAATAAATAATTTATTTTTGTTGGAAAACATACTTAGCAGGATAATGATAAATAATATTGAAAACCATTTGAGCCAGAGATAATCTTTTCCCTATGATGTCACAAAGTAAGATAAAAACATATCAACATCGTATCCACCAGCATGAGCAAAACATGCCCATGAGTCACCTGTGCAAATGTTACATATTTGAAGAAATGGTCAGGTTAAACAGTACTATAAGAAAAAACAATCGAGTCGAGTGTCTTTTCACTTACTGCAATCGTTCATACTGTGCAGCTATCATATTGTGTTGTGCTGTTTTTTGTCTGGTAATGTAAAATAATGGATGAGCCGCAAAAGTCTTTGAAATTTTCTTTCTTCAAGAAAATAGCACGAGACAAAACTGGATGGAAACCAATTATTATTTTAGAAGGTACGTACATTGTGATATGGTTATCCAGGACCACTTTGGAATAGTTATACAGGAAGTGGTCTGATATCCTCTCCTACTTGAAAAGAAGAGATGAGTATGAATTGGTCGTCGGTGACTGTAATATTCTGAAATGTTAAGATAGGGCAATAATATTCGATGACACAGAACTGTTGGAAGTAAAGTTGTTTCTATTAATTGTAAAGAAACTGAGAGATTTTCACCAAAAATGTACGAATTGATAATCGTTTACTATTTTTGGAAACGGAATTACCACCAATCATGGGGAAAATTATCGATCACCATTTAAATTCATCAATGGTAAAATTAGACTTTCAAGACTTTATTCAGTTCCATAAAGATTCTTTATTTTGGAACATATACGTACAGTATACGAAGCTGCTTTTGTATATCTGGTGACAAAAGAATACATGGAAAGTTTAGGAAAACATGGTGTCATATCAAGGCTAACATGTTATCAGATGTATGGAGCTGTGCTTCCTATGGTGTCTTTTGTTAAAACTCTTTTCCGTGACCAGCTATTTCGATGTAATATAATCAAGAAACATTAAGTAACGAACATTTTCTTTATATAACTCATTGGAAAATGTGAAGAGTGTAACAAGTGTAACACTCTTAACATTAAAAGTGTAACAAAATCTTGTGAATTATTTCTAGATAATTTAGGTCACATATTCGAATTTTTCTCTGTGAATATACTTGTAAATAATATTTCAGCAAAATAAAGTATTCATTTGTAAACTTAATCAACAAAGGTTTTGTATTGTTGATGCGTTTTCCACGGTTAAATTTTTACTCAGTTATTCTGTTTCGAAGTCGATATATAAAACCATAACTTTATACCTTAATACAATTCTGTTTAATTATTGTAAAAAAATAACATTTCTTTAGGTAAAGGTAACGAACTTTTAAGATTAAAAATGACATCTATTCAAAGACCATATGTGTGAAAATCGGTGCCGAAGAAATCCTTAAGCAGAATCATTAACAGAGGTCCTAATACATCACAATACAAGAAGACATAAATGTAAATGAATAAATAAATAAAAAATATAACACCACTGGGAAAATAAATGTCGGGAATGGGAAAAAAGTGGGAAAACTGATATTCTGTAATTAATTAATTATTTTAGAAAAGTCTAATGCTACCTCTTGATATTGTTTCAGTTATTTGTTAATATGGACATGTTAGCAAATAACTGAAACAATTATGAAATAATTATGACGCGTATCCTCCCTTTTATGGGAGGATACGAGTCATAATTAGACACTGTTGAGTTTCTTCTGTGATGCGAACGTGACATCAACATTCTAACTGAGATTTTCAGTTCTGGTTTTGGAGTCACGTTCGCATCACAGAAGAAACGCAACAGTGTCTAATTATGACTCGTATCCTCCCATAAAAGGGAGGATACGAGTCATAATTAGACACTGTTGAGTTTACATTCATACAAACATAATTCTCTAGGCTAAAGTTTTAAATGTTTGGAACTTTGTTACAAAGAAATAACAAAGTGTACTACACAGATAATATTCATTCGAAAGGACAATAAATAACTATTTATTTCTGCTGGTAAAATACGTTTCTAATAAGAAATCGCTAACGCAGAGTTCATACATACCTTGTTTGTCTCATTTCTTTTAAATCAAAACTTACTAATGTTAAAGAAAAACAGTTCTAAAGTATAATCTTTGGAAGTTGTAACAGACTAATTAAGTTGAAAATTATAATACCAGACCTAATAACCTAATATTCAGTTGGAGAAAAACATAACAGTGAGTAACTAACATTTTTTATTATTATTATTATTATTAATTTTATTTACAATTAAGGTAGGTAGTTTCATGTTCCGAAGTTTTCCATGTGAAAATAGTTGTAAATAATATATCAGCAAAAGAATATATGCAAATTGCAAACCTATATGAACAATGTTTGGTGTTAGATGTTTTCCATATTTAAATTAGACTACAGTGAAATTTTTACTCAGTTTGATATATAAATCCATACTTTTTATAACTAGTAATCTGTTGAAGCAAGTCCATGTCCACGTCATGCTCCCTGGGACCTTCCGTAGGGTAGACTCACTCCCTTAAAGGATGCTAACGGACCTCTGTGAAGAACAACGGACAAAATAGTTGAAGAGGATTCATATCCCAACAGTGAATTGTGCAGAAGAATCTTCAGAGGAGTAGACCTCTGTAAACAACCCAGGCTCAGCTGGCTCTGGCTGTCAGTACCTGGTTAGGGCCCCTACCTAGGGTTACAAGGAAAAATAAAGGATTTAATCCTCTGACAAAGGGAAGTAGCTTTGTAAGTACTGACACAAGTTTGAAGTCTCATGCGAACGGAAAAGTTTGTGATTAGAAAATTGCAGAAGACAATACAATTTATTGTGTACATCCACAATACTGCGGAGCAGAAAGCAAATGGAGAAACTACTGCTCTATTCTCTCTCCAGACTAACCACCATGGCGAGCAAGTATACACAAATGACGACGAGTTCCTGGCATCCCATAAATGGGACAGGGGTGCGAAAAATCCCTGGGATCAAAATGGTGTTCAGTACATCTAGGAACCTGGAATGTCAGAACCCCTTATGAAGCAGGTAAACTAAGAAATGCCATCCAAGAAATGAAAAGAAAGACTTGAAATTGGGATTTTAGGAATGAGTAAAGTTAGGTGGCCAGGATCAGGCAAAACTCAAGTTAATGACATGAAAATGTATCACTCTGGAAGTTGTGAAAACAACCATCAAAACGGAGTTGGAATAATATTAAACAAAGATATCAATAAGTCACTGTTGAGCCTCATCCCTTACTCAGATAGGATGATATTATTAAAACTGAAAGGAGAACCACTAGATTTTAATCTTATACATGTCTACCCTACTCTTGACAAGAGTGATACCGAGATAGAAGGATTTTATGATCAATTAAAAGAACTAACGAAAAACACACACAAAAAAGCTTGATATTAACATTGTCATGGGTGAATTCAATTCTAAAGTTGGGAAAGGTAGAAGTGGAGATGTAATTGGCGATCTATGGACTAGGCACAAGAAATGAGAGAGCCGACCGTCTTATTCAATTCTGCCAGGAAGAGGAGCTAATAATCACTGGTTTAAGCTACCACCCTGAAGGTTCTATACTTTTCGATTACCAGAGGATAATAATGGGAATATAGTCAGAAACCAAATTGATTACTTGCTAATTAATCAACGATTTCGAATTTCTATAAAGAGCACGAAAACCTATCCTAATGCAGATGTTTCTTCTGATTCATAACCTACTGGTGGCAGAGTTACAAGTTAGACTGAAAACTATACTTCAGTAACATCAACAAAAAAAGATTTGAATAGGAAAATTAAAAAACACAGAGATAAGAAGCAAATTGAGTCAAGATCGGAATCAAGAGCTAGAACTTATCAAGAATGATGACATGATAAGGGTTGAGGAATAATGGGACAAATTAAAATCTATCTTCACAGAGAAATGTACCAATACTTTATGTCCTAATAGAGCAGTAAGAAAGAAAGATTGAATGACTGATGAAATTCTTTCTTTCATGGACCAACGCAGGTCGTATAAATATCATAATCCAACAAAATATAAAAAGGTTCAGAAAATTATTAAACACAAGATCAAAGAAGCAAACGAAATCTGGATGAAGGCTAAATGTAAAGAAATAGAATTTCTACAGGAAAAAGCATGACAATTTTAATCTACACAAAAAAGCTGAAAGAGACCTCAGGTATATGTAAGTAAAACCAATTCTGTATCCTTCGAAACAAAAAGGGAGAAATTATATCTGAAAAGGATGACAAAATACAAGATTGGGTGAAATATATAGACGAACTCGTTACTGATAACAGACAAAACCCGAAAATACTTACGAACATACAGAAGGTCCATGCGTTCTAAGATCAGAGGTACAATGTGCGCTAAACTCAGCTAAAAATGGTAAAGCCCTAGCCCACGATAGAATACCAGCAGAAATAGTAAAGTTATTGGAAGGGGACCACATTAATATATTAGTAAGGCTATTTCCTAAGATCTGCGATACAGGCATAATCCCTCAAGACTGGTTACAGTCGACCTTCATCATGCTACCTAAAAAAGCAAATGCGAAAACTTGTAATGACTATAGAATGATCAGCCTAATGAGTCCCGTTCTCAAAATGTTTCTGAAAATAATTCACAAAAGAATATAAAGCAAATGTGAAAACACCATTAATGATACCCAATTCGGCCTTAGAAACGGTTTGGGAACAAGAGAGACTTTTTTCTGTTCTCAGATCTTATTCCAAAAATGTATTGACCAAAACAAGGAAATATTCGTTTGCTTCATCGACTTCGAGAAAGCATTTGAGAAAATCCAACATGCTAAAAGGATTGTACTATTAAAAGAAATTGGATTAGATGGTAAATACATCAGGATCATTGAAAACTTATATTGGAACCAAAAGGCATCTGTTCTAGTTGACGACATTATTACAGACTCCATTAACATCAAACGAGACGTAAGGCAAGGATGTGTGCTGACACCTCTTCTTTTTAACATCTACTCAGAATCCATATATCAAAAAGTCTTGGAAGGAAGAAAGGAAGGGATTAGTGTAAATAGTGAAATCATCAGTAATATCCGGTATGCAGATTACACAGCTCTCCTGGCTGGCAATATTCAGGATCTTTAAAATCTTCTGTAACTAATAAATGAAGAAAGTGAAAAAATGGATTAAAAATAAATATCACCAAAACTAAATTCATGGTGAAAAGTAAGAAACCAATTCTTAATTCAACACTTTATTTAAATGAAAAACAAATAGAAAGAGTGGCAAAGTTTAAATATCTCGAATGCTGGTTAAATGAATATTGCAATCCGGAAATGGAAATAAAAGTTAGAATTGAAATGACAAGAAAATATTTTCTCTTGATGAAATCGACACTGTGTAACCACAGTTTAAACTTAGAGCTTAGATACAGGTACGTACTCCACATACACTGTACTGTTGTAGGGTGCAGAAACTTGGATTAAAGACAACATGAATAAGAAGACTTGAAGCCTTTGAGATGTCGTTATAGAGACGAATGTTAAAAATTCCATATACCTCAAAAAAGTCCAATCAGGAAATACTGGAACAAATAAGGAAATCACGTGAACTTTTAGATACGATAAAAAGAAGGAAAACTGCATATTCTGGTCACCTACTTCGTAATGAAAAATATAACATATTTCAATTGATTATAAAAGGGAAGATAAATGGAAGAAGAAGACAAGGAAGACGAAGAAAATCTTGTCTGGCAGACATCAGACAGTGGACATTGAGAGACTGTTCAGAGTAGCTGAGAATCGCTCAAAATTTGCCAAGGTGGTAGCCGACCTCCGATAGGAGATGGCACTCAAAGAAGAAGAATAGTCGGTTAGGACTAAACTTAGCAACTTTCCGAAAGTAGGACTACCATATTCTTGAACAATATACCCTACTTTCAGAGACTTGTTAAGTTGAATGTCTTAATTTCTGTTTAGTTATGAATGCGAAAAAAAAATGATTGCAAGTTACCAAGTCTTAGTACAAACTATCACACTACGTTGTAAAGATTAACAGAAGTGGATAGTAGTGACAAATTTACTTACCTTTACTTTACTTCGCATGTGTCACTAAGTAGAGAACATCCACAATGTGGGAAAACAAACATAGCCATAAACAGTGCAATTGTTTTGTGTATCCCGGAAAGTAAAAAAAAAAACAGAGCGAACCCAAAACTCTTTGGAATTTTTCTTTCTTCAGGAAAATAGCAAGAGAGACAAATCTTGTGAAATATTTCTACGTAATTATATGTTCTCATTTTCATTATGAATCTACTTGTAAATAATATTTCAGTCAAATAAATCTGTACTTGTAAACTTAAATGAACAGATTTAGCTGTCGTAGACTCGTTCTCCGTTTTAAAGAATATTTATTTTGCTTAGAATTTCTATAAAAGGTAACATTTAATTACAAAAGTAATGACGTTTTTAAGATCTAAAACATGACATAGAAGCAGCGAAAACTGAGATTCCAGCAGCTAATTATTTTAGAAAACGTCTAATTACAACTAATTAACAAGAAAAACGTGAAAGAAAATGAAAGCAGTAAAACTGTGTTTTCAGTAGTTTATTATCTTAGAAAATGTGAACATGATATAAAAAAAGTGCGTTTGAGGGAGCACACCAATGATAGCCTGTAATTAACTATTTAGAAAATGTCTAATTGCTGATGCCATCTCTTGACTCTAAATTAAATTCCCATAGTCAATAACAGGAACGAAATACCACACACTTATATTGGAAAATCCCTGCTGTCACCTATAGACCAATATTTTCCAAAACTTCCAATCGAACCAATACCCCAACACTTGAACAAATATCCCCCAGAATTCCATACTCTAACCATCATCGAACCAATGACACAACGTGACATCTATATATATATATATATACTGTATATATATATATATATTTTTTTTTTTTATTATTATTATTATTTTCTTTTTTTTTTCAAAATTCATTTTTACTCGGTTGGAATATTATAAAAAAGCTTTAATGACTGTTACCGAGAGATAAAAAGATGACAAGATATATTTAAAAAGATACTACTAGTTTACTAGTTTCGTTGAATAGATCAACATCCTCAGGTATCACAATCAAAGAAGTTATTACAATTTTAAGTCTCTGTAATTTTTTATATATTTTGTGATACCTGAGGATGTTGATCTATTCAACGAAACTAGTAAACTAGTAGTATCTTTTTAAATATATCTTGTCATCTTTTTATCTCTCAGAAACAGTTACTAGAGCTTTTTTATTATATATATATATACTGTATATTGCTGTTTTCGTTTTCGAATTTCATCTGTTTTGCCTTCTTGAAGTGGAAATTAATATATTTTGGACCCCAATATAGACATGATTTAAAATACAATTTTCATTAAATAATTTATAAACTCCACACTTAGGATTTTTCCCCATATTTGCAATAGGAAATGGCAATGACGATGTACTGAATGCCCTCTTCTAACAGAGCTTTCGCGGATTGTTTGACTAGTTCGACTATAAACAAATTATAATCAGTGTTTCTTTGTTTTTCGATACGTTTAAGTAAAGTTCTTATGATTAAATAAATGAGTTATTTCAGTCTTTCTTTGGTTAACAATTTCGTTTTCACGCGTTAGCAGTGAAGAAGATATGGATCGAGTTTTTAGATGTGTAGGGTGTATTTGATGGCAGAAAAGACTTATATAAGAAGGATGACCTGCACTTGAATTCATTTTGCATCAGACGTATGGAGAAATTACTTCTTGGTATGAGACGTAATGCAGAGATTCAGAGAAACTAGATCATCAAGGGAGGAATAAGAAAAATGTGTGTGAAAGTTCAGCAATGGTTCGCAAACGTGATAAAGATTTGAATGTCTTCGAACTTGGTTATGCATGTGTAGAAGGGGTAGAAAAATATGCTTCAGTTTTCGAATATTTTAAGTATGTCTGGGGAGGGAAAAGACAAAATTCTAGAACAGAACTAAATAGATTGCATATATAATTATAAGAATAGGCTACGTGGTAATTTATTATGTCTATATTCAAATGCCAGTGGCATTAGAAACAAAGGGATTGAGTTCATCACTTTATTATATACATTGTGGCCTAAGATTGTTGGCATTAGTGGAACCTGGCTATCAGAATCAAATATGGTAAGTGAGTGTAATGGGTATACTATAATCGAGTGTAATGGGTATACCATTTTTAGGAATAACAGAAGAGATAGGAGAGGAGGAGGAGTACTACTAATAATATCCGATGCGTTAAGTTAGGTTAGGGTAGAAACACAAGAAAACAATGATGGTAAGCATGTACAATGTAGCGGTGAGTTTGAGTCCATCTAATATGAAATGGAGGTTAACAGAATGAAATATATGGTGGGGTGTTGCAACAGACCTGGCGGCTCAGTTGCAGGAGACGGTAAAAAATTGAATCGCAAATTTAACGTTATATGTACCAAACGAATGATCATTATCGGTGACTTTAATTATCTAAACATTGATTGGTTGGAAGAGAAATCTCATGATAGAAAAGAAGAGTAATTTAATGAACTGGTGAAAGACAACTTTCTCAAGCAGCATGTAACAGAAGGATCTCGAGGTCAAAGAGTATTGGGTTTGCTTATAGCATCAGAAGTCGTCTCTTTCAAGAATATAGCAATTCGCCAACGATTGGGGATAGTGATCATGCTGTGCTTTCTTGGGAAGTATCTAATTGCATTGTTGCTCCGATTTAAACTGGGTACATGCTGAACTACATACAAAGCCTGAAATTATGATCAGCTTAGGAGAATAATATCTTTGGTTCCATGGTATCAATTACTGAATATGAAAAATCTCAGTAATGCATCGAATCTTTGCAAAAAGTGCTTAAATGAGGTGGTATCTGAATCTATCCTTCTGTTCGAAGAATAAATAGGTTGGGTGTGAAATGGATGTCCAAAACGTGCTTTAGAGTGAGTGATCTGCCAGATTTAAGGTAACCAGTGTTGTACCTCACGGTTAGGCACTAGGGCCATTATTATTCAGTCTATAGATTAACGACATTAGGAAGGATCTAACATCAGATGTGCAATTGTTTGGTGATGATGGGAAGATAGTCAGGACAATCAGGGATGCCACTGATATTCAGCAATAAAATGATTTGAATAGACTGGAAATTTGGACAAACAAAAATGACATTCAGTTTAATTAATAGTTGTAAAGTTATGCACTTTGGCGTGATTGGAGTCCTAGTGGAATATTGTATTAGAGGGATGCTACAAGAAACTGATGAGGCTAGGGACCTTGGCATAATGGTGGATAAGAATTGAAAGTTGAAATATCAGATAGCAAAAATTGCAAATACAACTCAGAGGGTAATTGCAATGCTGAAGCGAACCGTGTCATTCATGGATAAGGAAGTCCTTTTCCCTATTTATAAGGCTTTGATAAAACCACACGTGGATTATTATGCATAAATTTGGTCGCCGCGATCCAAGGGGATAAAGAAGATGTGGAAAGGGTGTAAAGATAAGTTACAAAGATATATTCAGATTATGCGATTTAGATTATAAGGACAGATTGCGAGTACTTGGCTTTCAGACTGGTTAACAGGAGAAACAGGGGTGATACGATATAGGTCAATTAACCTTTGAATGGGTGTTATAGGATAATAAATGATGAAATTTTTCGTTATATGAAAGGTAGAGAGAGAACACGGGGGAAATCTATGGAAGTTAAATTTATATGCAGTCAAGAAAGGGGTAAATGATAGGTTTTTCTTCCAGAGAGCAGTGAGTGAGTGAGTGGAATAATTTGCACTTAGGGATAGTGAGTGCATCTAGTGTGAATGAATTTAAGGAAAGGTATGATAGCTGGTTTGTGTGAACTGCAGCCTCCGTCGATGACTCCTTGACTCCCTAAAGGTCTCAGATAATAATAATAATAATAATAAAAAATAAAAATAATAATAATAATAATAATTTTTTTAATTTTAATTTTTATTTTTTTATTGTTCTTTCAAATATTTATATATGTACAAAGATCATCTATTCAGTATATTATTTTACAAGATTCAGCTCTTTGTGCTACATATAATGAAATATAAATAGTAATGATGATAACAGATTTTTTACATTTTTTTTATGTAAGAATCATAATAATAATTTACAATTATATTGTTCAGAGTTACATAAGTTGTATAATATTACATGTTGTAGTTTGCTATTTTTTTTTAAGTTTGAAATGGTGTGATTATACAACAGTATTTACACATATGCAATCTTAATATTATATTTCCTTATTCTCACAAACATACAGTGTAAACTCATGATTTACATTTAAAAGAATTTTTTATTTATTTATTTTTTTACATTGCATACATTTGTTACAGATATTATATGCATTACATACATTTGATTACATATGATACATTACTTACATTTCTTTACATGTGATATTTACATTACGTACATTGGTTTACATATAATACATACATTACATACATTAGTTTTCATGTGATACGTACATTAGATGCATTTGGTTACATATGATACATCTTGGATGAGGTCTAATTTCTTTGCTTTCATCTTCGAAGCTTATATGTAAGCTTATCTCTGGATGACACCAGTTGGTTATTATGTACTGTTTTTTTTTGCTGTGTTGGGAAGCTACGAAATCTATGATTGAGAAATTCGCGCGCGCTCACCCCCCCCCACACACACACACAAATAACTTGGAATGTATTGATGCGTCGCTGAACTGGAAGCCTGAACGAATATATTGTGTTTCATTAAGATTGTATGGTATTTTGGCTGCTTGTTTCTTGTTATGTCCTTTGAGCTTTTTTCAGGCTATTGTAGTTTGTAAGGTTTCTGTATTCAAAAGGTAATTTATTTATCATGCCTGGGATGTAGAAGTTTCACGTGGCCTTTCCGTAGTGATTATTATATTTATATGTGATATAATTAGTAGTCTGAGGTCAGGTCTTGTTATACGGTATGTATTCTAACTGTCCTGTAGATGGCATCGAATTAATGTTACAGCAAGGATGCATAGTGACATAAATGTTTTGCTGTCAGTATTTTGTGTTCTGACACTGCAATGTTTATAAGGTCCTGATTTTCTCTTTATTCCCCAAAGATCAGTTTTGTCATTTTGTACTGTAGCGACATTAATCTGTTTAATTTTTAGGGTGCACAGAAAGCATACGTTGTTATAGAGTATCTTAGTATATTTTGGCATAGTGCTTTGTATATTAGTGTTTTTAGGCGTATGGGAACTATGTCTTTTATGCTGTAGATTTTGCCAATTATTCTTGGGAGTTTGTTGTGTAGATGGTTTATGTGGCTATTCCAGTTCATATCTGCATCGAAGTAAATACCAAGGTATCGTATTGTTTCAACCTGAGTGATTTTCGTGGTTTTGCTGTTCTGTGTGTTTTTTTTTGTTGGAAAGTGGATGTTGGATGGTTACATATTTGTTATCAACTGGTCGAGTCAGTGGATTTCTGAATATCATTAATTTTGACTTTTCTGAGTTTAGGTGTATGGAGTATTTCGTGAGCCAGTCTATGATCAGATTTATGTAATGTTGCATATTTGTTTGGGCTATGCTTGCGTTATTATGGATGGATATTATTGCTGTCTCGTCTGCGTATTGGAATATCTTACCTTTGATTGGTAACTGATTCATATCGAGCGTGTAAATGTTGAATAGAGTTGTGGAGAGTACAGCTCCCTGTGGCACTCCACAGGTTACTGGTAGCTGTTTGCTTCGGTTTGACCCCTTGCGTGTGATATGCTTTCTATTTTGGAGGTAGTTTGTAAACCACCTGTGAAGAGGCCCGTCTATTCCAACATGCCTCAGCTTTTCTAACAAGGTTTGATGTGTAAATGTATCGAATGCTTTAGTTAGATCTATAAAGACTACCATGGCAATTTTGTTTTTGTCTAAGGAGGAATTAATTACGTCTGTAAAGTCTTCCAAGAGAGATGTTGTTCCCTTATTTTTCTGAAAACCACATTGTGTTTTGGGGATAAGATGAAAGATCTCAGTGTATGCTGGGAGTTTCTTCAGTATGATCCGCTCCATAATTTTATTGATAATTGGTAATGTTGCTATCTGTCTGTAGTTGCTGATTAAATTTCTTTTTCCATGTTTGTATATGGGTGTGATTATGGCTGTCTTGAGCATACTTGGTATCTGTCCTGTTTTAAATATTTTATTTATTAGTTTTAGTAGGATAACACTTAAACTAGTTGCATGTTGCTTTATATCTTTAGGTCTGATACCATCTATTCCTGAGCCTTTGTTTGGTTTGATTTAATGTATTGCTGAGAAAAGTTCTGTTTTTTTTATGGTTGGGAACCATAATGTCTGTTTTGCTTGGGGCCCAAGTGGAGGGTCTCGTTTTGTGATTGGGGGAATGTTTCTATGCAGTTCTTGGATGGAGTCTGCAAAGTATTGGTTAAAGTCATTTGCTAGTTGTTGGATAGGTTTTGCGTCTTTCATGAAGCTGTGTTTTATGGTTTTTTCCGAGGCGGTGGTGTTGGGAACATAATCTAGCATCTCATTGATCAGATGCCAGATTTGTTTCATGTTGTTTTGTGCGGAGGTTAGTTTGTCTCTGTAGTAGCTTCTTTTTGCATTTCTGATTTGTGTTGTAAGGCGGTTCCTTGTTATCTTATATTCAGTTTTTAAAGTTGTGTTATTTGGATATTGTTTTAATTCTTTCTATAAAGCGTCCTTTCTGTTTATTTCTAGGATTAAGTTTTGTGTTTTTCAAGGATTTTGTGTGGTTTTTGAGTGGAGATTCTGACTTTCTTTGTAGCTTTCTTATATATTTCCTCCAGTGTGAGTTTAATGTTGTTGTATAAGATATCTGCTGAATCTGATGCCAGGTGTTGCCGGTCTGTTTTTCTTATTTCGTGGTTGACTATTTCTCGTCTATTATTGTTTTTTGTCGTTTTTCTTCTGTGGGATATTGCATTTATATTGTCTTGGTGTGCAGGTTTAGAGCAGTGAAGTAATGGTCTGCTACTTGGCACTTTATGACTGAAGAAGTGTAACTATTTGGTGGTGCTCGGACGTTTATATGATCTAGACAGGAAGCAGTGATAGTATTTCCGAATATTTCTTCTCTAGTACATGATGTTATTGTTGGTATTAGATTATACATGGATAGTGTGTCTAGGTATAGTACAGTGTTGTTCTGGTTTTCATTTGCGATATTTATGTTTATGTCGCCAATTATCATTAGGTGTTTGGTTGAACATATTTCTTGGCGTGAAAGCCAGAAATTGAGTTCCTGCCAGAATTTTATTATGATTAGGCTCGATGGCCTGTAAATAGCATTTAGAATTATGGTATGCTGTGTGTTCGTGGTATTAATGATTTTGAGGCAGAGGGTTTCAGCATGCTCAAAGTGATAGGCCGTTTCTTTTGCTATTAAATTTTGTTTGATAAATATTAATATTCCACCCTCTCTTTTTATTTTGCGGCATGATCTATGTTGTTGGAAGCCTGGAAATTGAAAAGCAGTCGCTTCGTCATTAGTTATGGATACTTCTGTAAGAATAAATATATCAACAATATCAGGGTAATTCCTCAGATAGGCCTGTAATAATAACCAATGTTTTCGGATGCTTCTGATGTTAATATGCAAGTTTGAGAGACCTCTCGCATGTACTGTGCTTTGTTTCCATGCATCAAGCGATTCGAAAGTACAATTACTGACTTATTCTGCTGTAATTACATCTATCTGATGGTTCACATTCATTTGTGTTGTGTTGAGATCTTCTTATTGAATTATGTTGGAGTCTTTTGTTTCACTCTGGCAACCTGTCTCTATCTTCCGAGCTTTTTATTTGTATAGACTTTGAAGTCTGTGACTTTCTCAAGAATATTTTGCCATCTTTGATCCATAAAAATTGTTACTTTTTTCTGTTTTTTTCTTTTTTTGCTTGGTACTAAAGATTCTGATTGAAAGGTGTTAAATACTAAGATAGAAAGATTGGCGTATTGTCTTGCGATGCATTTAGATCCTTGACTACTGGTTTTTTCAGTCTGCTGGCTTTTATGAGATTGTCTCTTGTAGCCTTGCTTGTGAGACGAACTATAACTGGTGCGGGTCGTGGCGAGCTTTGTTTTCTGTTCTTCCTGGAAAACCGATTTATGGTCTGAATATCATTATGATGTAGGGGGATGTCAATTGCATGGCCTAACTTTAAAACTATGTCTCTGAGATTTTCTATGGATTCGGATTCTAGAAGACCGTTTATGACAACGTCTTCTTTATGTTGTTCTTGGTTTAATACTTCGTATTGTAGTTTCAGGGAATTAAATTCTTGATGGAGTTGCGGTGTGTCTTTTATCAATTTGTGCTGCCTCTCAGTTAATGGGTCAATGCTGGATTTAATGTCTTTTACCGTTTGTAAGACTTCTTAGACTTTTGAATTATTAAATTTAACAAACTCTTCATATTCGCTAATTTTTTTTGTTATTTCTTTGTTCTGTTTATCAAATTGTTCTTGGACAAGATCTACCAAGCTGGCTTTTATATTTTCTAAACCTTTTTCTAATAATAAATTTACGGATCTCAAATTATAAGACTCACCGGTATTTTTTTGTCTGTTCAGTTCATATTCCGATTCTGCCTCTGGCATAATCAGTTGCGTCGTGGGTGGTGGCGTTTCTTTGTTCTCTCTACAGTTTAGGCACTTCCATTCTTCTCGTTTGGGTTTGGATTTGCGTTGCCAGTTTGTTTCTGAAAGTCAGGAACATATAAAGTGAAGATTCCTATGGCATTTCCTGTAGGTTATATAACATCCGTCGGACACTAATTCCTTCTGACACTTGTTGCACTTCATGACTCACCTTTCTTCCTTTGGGCAGCTGCAAAGATGGCGACGTCCTTTGTTCTATACTCGTTAGCAACCGCGGTGTACGCTTCAATTTTTAGCACACTCAGATTTTGGATTCCACTTGGCCGATTTCGATGAATTATATGTCACTGTCTTGAGCGTGACAAGAAGAGTTATTTTATGATACTGTTAAATTAAAAACCGGAGTTTGCACCACATTAAAACTATAAAAACGGGACTAGCGATACAGCTACATAATCCTACATAATCTCCGAAGTTTGGAAGCTTCACAATATAAAATTGAGGTCACAACCCCGACCAATAGGCGATAATAACACGAATACTTCAAAGGCAGAAGCACCTACCCGACCTGACGCAGCATCCACTTCCTCTATGTGTTGAGACGACGACCAAGAATAGTCGAAACAGACCGCACCCCGTCAACCCTCTTTCCCCCCTCTAAAAATCAGTTGCTGTTTTCAACTCCTTTCACCCTTTACCACCTTATATAAATATAAAAAACGCCCGCCCATCCCTTATAATATATATGTATATATATGATATTCAAAAAAACCCGTGTTTTTTCCATTTGTTTTTCAATTCTCCCACTTGCCAATTCCCCCCCAACCCCAACACACACACAGTAGTTTGGACAACGCTAAAGAAGAAGAGCCCCAATACCCAGAAAAAGGTATGTGCAAATTTCTTGTCCTCTATGCAACATATGTTTATTGATAACTATACATCTACAATGCCTTAAGGATCCGTGAGTAAATATCCGATGACATTTAAACTGGGGCACTCCTTAACAGAAGCAGGCAAATAGCCGTAAATGTAATAGTTTGTTTAAGAGGAGTAACAAGGGAGATTTCCCAGCAATAATATCCATAATAATAATAATAATTTCCCAAGTGCTTATTTTTCAGATTACTGCGCTTATTTTAGTTCTGATTAAAAATCTTATCGAAGTAAATTCAAATTATCCGTGTCTCACTCTAGTATTTGCCAATGATAATCTAATCTCGCCACGAAAGTGTAAACTCTTTATGCTTCTCACATAAAGTGCGCGCCTAAAGCACAGTAATTAGTGATTTGATCTTATGCTTTCCATATTCAAAATTATATTAGTTGATAAATGAAAATATTCAAAGTTATCTTACAATTAACATGACTGCTCACGCGATATGCACTTAAAACTTTCAAACATCAATACGAATACAAACATATGGTCAAATTGAGGTGAATTTTGTAACGCAGGTTGGATGAGCCACACGACAGCACACCGTAACCTAAATGAGCACACAAAACCTCTGAGCTCAATATTATTTATTTGTATTATAGAAAACGCTTAGAAGAATTAATACGCAATGATGTTCCAGTAAGCAACTCTAAAAGTTGATTTATAGCACAAATGAGAGTGTTTTTCCGAAGCAGAATTTGAGCACTTTTGATCTCGCAAGAGCCAAAAAAATGCTTTGTTCCACAAAAATGTTTAAATGAATGAATATCTTCAACAAATTTAGATATTATAAAATGCATTAGAAAGTGCATTATGATGACGTCACACAACTCATTTACCTCTTTGGAGAGAGGGCCCTTCCTTGTCTGCGTGTGTTGCTCTTTGTAGTCAAAGCAGTCCGTCCTGTATGGACTCGGAAGAAGATTCTTTATTCTCTGCAAGGAATAAAGATTTGAAATAATCAAAAAAAGGAAGAGCTGTCTTGAATACCTAACATTCATATAATTGTTGCAGGCTCATATCAATATGTAATCACTAGAAGAGCTAAATTGCAAATTTACAATTATCATTGAACTACTTTTGAATAGTAATCTAGATCGAGATATTAAATAATAGAAAGAATCTTTGACTTTCAGCAAGATAAAAGAAAAAGAATGATTCTAATTACCAACTAATTTTAAAAAAAAGAAAAAAATAATCAAAACAGTAATGTCGGTTGGGCTGTCGGTTGTTGATTTCGATGGCTTTTTCACCAAAGTCAGTGAGTTTCTTGCAATCAACTTTTAATTTGGGTTTACAATGACTTATATATTTTTTATATCAGAGTTCCGAATCAAAGAATAACATTCCGAATAAGATTTTCATTTTACTATAAAAAAAACAGGTAAACGCCAATTCTGATGGTGTGTGTGTGTGTGTGTGTGTGTGTGTGTGTGTGTGTGTGCGCGTGTGTGCGTGCGTGCGTGTGCGTGCGTGCGTGAGTATGTGCGTACTTGGTGTGTGTGTGTGTAGGGGTCATAAATACCCTTCTGTTATGGTGTAGCAGAAATTTTAATCCAATCATTTCAAAAATACATAATTCTCTTTTTGCTTAGTACTTTCATAGGATATTTATATATTTGGATATGTGGGAAGATATTTGAATATTTTTTCAGATTAGTTCGATACTAATCCTAATTTGTCGAAAATGATAGTAGCTTATTTGGAGAAAAATACTAAAACTAGTTGAAGGGATTCAAATGGGTGAGGATTCTGCTGAACAGTGGAAATAATACACATTCGGAAAAATCTTTTATTTGTGGTAATTACTGGGGATTTTAAATGCTTTTGTTTTCATTAATCCCTTTACAGTTTTTAAAAGTATGTTCACAGTACATTTCGGCATTAAGAATGGCAGTATGAAAAAGCCTCATGAAGTCAGCGGTGCCCTCAAAGGGAATAAAGTCGTATTAAGGAAGTTTGTATTGAGACACCCTTCCACCGACATTTTTTCATAATATCAACAATTTGCAAATAAAAATCTCACGTGTAGTATCCTATTTTTAAAGAATATTGCATGTGGGCAACCCCACATGAAATTTTCGATTACATGGGTAAGACTCGCCGTACATTGACTTTGATTTTGGAAGTCTGCAAACACTTTCCTTCCACTTAAGTAATGTGTGCATATTTAGGAACTATTTTACCAACTTATTCCAAGTTTGGGTAGTTTTGTAACACTTTCATCCAGATAGTTCGTAAGAGCTGTTTTCATTTAGGTACTAGACGTGTTTAGTGACAATCCTAAAGGAGTTTATTAATGCAGCAGTGAAAATCAGCTGGAGTACTCATTAATAAATAATATCATTACATCACGAAGACATAAATTTGTTTCAGAGTTTTCGTCTTTTATCTTTCGACAGATATGTGAATTAATATAATCAGTTGACCTATATTTGATATTTCTAGATTTTCATCAGTAAACGATGTTTTTTCACAATCTCCAGTTCCCACTTCATCTCTTTTGAGAACTTCGCTTCGTGCTATGACCATTTATGCTTATAATAAACATATTACAAATATAGTCTCTCTGTATGTTCACTGGGCATCTTCAGATGCCGTATGGTCACTCCAATGCTCGGCGATGTTCCACACCAGGCCTCGCCATGTAGTCCTCTTGTTTGCTTTTCTGGCGGCCTCAACTCTGAAGATCAGTCACCCCACACATGCCATCCATCTGATTGATGGTCTGCTCCTGCCTCTTTTCCAGGAACTTTACCTTGTATTACTGTTCTGAGAAGTCCTCCTTCCATCCTTTCTATGTGTCCAAAATATTTTAACCTTCTTCTGTCAATATCCTTAAGGAGCCTTAAAGTTCTACTAATCTTTTCTAACACCCATTCATTTGTACGCCTTTCAGTGTATGATATCCTCCACAGCCTTCTGTAACACCACATCTCAAAAGCAGATATCCGTTTCTTATCTGACTTCTTTAGGTTCCAGGTCTCGCATCCATTAGTCGCTGTTGGAAAACAACTGCATCTAAAATCCTCAACTTTGTTCTCATGGAGATAGATCCATCCTTCCAGATTTTAGATAGGTCTCTGACTGTTGTTTTTGCCATTCCTAACCTTTTTCTGACATCTTCTGAACAGCAATTCTTCACATTACTAATGGATCCCAGGTACTCAAACTTGCTGACTTCCTCAATTATTTCTCCATTGAGATACACTTGTTTCTCAAGAGCTTCTCTGTTTGTTTTTCCTTTGAGAACCATGATCTTTGTGTTGCTAGAATTGAGTTGAAGTCCTCTGTTATTACTGATCTTGTTAACTTTGTCAAGAATTAGTCCTAGTTCTTTCATGTAATTACAAAGGAGTACTGTAACATCAACGTACCTCAGATTACTGACCAATCTACCTCTTATCCTAATTCCTATCCTGAGTTCATCCAATGCTTCACGCATGTTGTTCTCTGATATATACTGAACAAGTGAGGGGAAAGTAAACATCCTTGTCTAACCCCTTTCCCAACTTGAAGCCAGTCAGTCAATCCAACACCTGTTCTTGCTGTGGCTTCCTGCTCCTTATACTGGCTATCAACCTGATAGTGTGTTGAGGAAAACCCATTCTTTTCATCACTTCCCACAGTTTCACATGCTCAACACAGTCAAAAGCTTTAGAGTAGTCTAAGAAACACATTACCAGAGGGAGTCTGAATTCTTTATATTTTTCTATGATCTGTCTAAGGCAAAGGATCTGATCTCTGGTGGCCCTACCTTTCCTAAAACCTGCTTGTTCCTCGGGCATCTCTGCCTCAACTTTGGCCTCAATCCTATTTAGCATGATCTTTAATAAAATGTTGCTTGCATGAGATATCAAACTAATAGTTCTATAATTCTTGCCTGCCTTCATATCACCTTTCTTGTGTAGAGATATGAAAAGTCATACCTCTACACAAGAAAGTCATACCTCTACACAGGATCATGGCCTATTCTTTTCTAGGCCATGATCCTGTCTTCCATATCCTTATAATCAATCTATGAAACACTCTTATCCCTCCATCCCCTGTGGCCTTAATTAACTCTGCTGGGATTTCATCTGCACCTGGAGCCTTATTGCTGTTGAGCTGCTTAACAGATCTTTCAACTTCATGCCGAAGTGGAGGAGGTTCCAAATAAAAATTTTCTTGGTGGGAGGACTCCACATTTTCTTTATCCACTCTGCTGTACAGTTCCTCACAGTATTCTTTCCATATGTTTTTGATTTCTAACTCTTTTGTTAGTAATGATCCATTCCTGTCTTTGATGACATTGAATTTAGGCTTAAACGTGTGCTTTAAGTCACGAACTAAATAAAACATACTTTTATAATTATGCCTTCTCATCTGGAACTCTATTTCTTCACATTTATTAGTATAGAACTTTTCCTTGTCCTGCTTGATGGCTCTTCTGATTTCTCTATGTAATCTCTTGTATTCTTCGGTCCCTGTGTCTCTTTGTTTTTCCAACCGCTTTCTTTTGATTAGTTGCCATGTTGAATCTGATATCCATGGGTCTCTTGGTTTTCTTACTGGGCCGGATTCGTCTTCGCTGTATCCTGTATTTTCATCTTGACTCCTTCCCAAAGCATTTCTGGTGAGATTTCCTCATTCGTCTACAAAAAATCATCCATCCGATTTGATGTTTCTTCTGTGAATCCACTAGGATTTACTCTAACATCCAATCTAGTGGAGTGTGCCTGACCTGGATGTTTTCGGAGTCTTAGTATTACACTGGCTCTTACCAGCTGATGGTCTGTACCACAATCTGCTCCAGGACAAGTATGCATATCAGAGATGCTTGTCTTCCACCGCTGGAGAGCCAGGATGTAATCAATCCGTGCCTTGACCTATGAATGTTAGATGTTCAAGTATAAGCCCGTCGTGGATGTTTCTGGAAGCAGGTATTAGTAATAACTAATCTGTTAGCACGGGCAAATTCCAATAGTCTTTCACCATGGGTGTTACGTTCACCAAGACCAAACATGCCGCATTCCGGCCTGACTCTCATACTCTTTCCCACTTTTGCATTTAAGTCTCCTAAGATGTACAAGTATGTCTCTCCTTGGTAGGCAGTCCAAAACAGTTTGTAAGTTTTCATAGAATTCTTCATTCTCTTCTTCAGGCCTATCCGTGTGGGGTGCATAAACTACTACAACTGATACATTGGTAGGCTGAGCCTTAAGTCTAATGGAGAGTATCCTATCATTAATGGGATTATAACCAAGAAGGCTTCTTGCCTGAGCTGTCTTCAGTATCACAGCTACCCCATGATGTTTTGAGTCACCACATGAGTAAATAAATAGCTTACCATCCTGTCTAGACCATCTTATAGTCTCTTCGTTATCCAAAAGTATCTCTTTCACACGTGACATTTCTCTACTTCTGAACAGTAAGAACTTTGCATACCAAATCTGTTAAGGTATTGAACAGTCTTATTATACACGATTGTGTGCTAGAAAGGGCTCTTCAAATTTTTCACTGAATGAAAACAGGAAAAAATACGTTGATTATAATTCCCATCTATTCATCCATCCATCCCCAGTTCACTCGACTTTCTTTCACACCATGGCTCTTTATTGGTTGCATCAAGATTATACAAATATTTCGAATAATATTTTTAATCAGAATAGATATCGCTTATAGCCTGGATGTTTCCTGGATATTTTAAAACCTGGGTATATTCCTTTCACAGCTAAATTCCAAACTCATGGATTATTTTTTTCTACTTTCGTTCATCTTATAATCTACTGGCTTTTTCAGAGGTTTTCTTCTTCTTCTTCTTGTGCTTCCTGAAGATCATATTATTATTATTATTATTATTTATTTATTTATTTATTTATTTATTTTATTTTTATTACAGAGCTATGTAGGCAGACGGATGCATGCAAGCTGTTATCGCTCCCCCCCCCGTTTTTATAGGTTTAAAGTGGTTTTAACTCATGTTTTTAATTTGAAAGTGTAGCTATTTAATTCTTCTAGTCACGCTGAAGACAGGAAAGTTTAAATGTTCAAAATCGGCTAAGTAACATCACATTTTCTGTGCTGAAAGTCATAGAGTGAACTGCTGTCATCAACCAGCAAAGAACAATGGACGGCTCAATTTTAAAAGTTGCACTACAGTCGCTAACGGGAAGAAAGTCTAAAGGTCATCCGAGACAGGGAAGGTCACCCACAATGAGCTGTAACAAGTGCAATAAGCCATTAAGTGACGAAAGGGACAGGCCGAATTGTTCTGGATGTGGAAAAAGACAATATGCGGAAAGCAAAAGAAGCCAGGAAACGGAACGAATGGCGCTGTGTACAATGCCGTAAGAAAATGAAGAACAAAGAACAGACACCGAAGAAAAGCAACGACGCACATCAAGGTAAGCCGCTTCCTGATCCAAAAATAACAGATAATTTTGATTCATTCATACTCATGGTTAAAGACTTGCTAAATGCATGCATGGAACAAATTAAGAAAAAATTTCAGGAGTATGAACATTACTTACAGTTTAATAATCCGACTACTGAAGAAATGTTGGGAACTGTGTGAGAAATAAAGACAAAATTAATGGTAGAAACACAAGAAAACTCAAGCGCGAAAACGAATAAACGTGGAAAGAGATAAACACACTCAAGTGTCAAATAGAGCACATGCTACAAAAAGAATTTAAATTGAGGGAATAACAAAAGAAAAGACAGAAGATTTAAGCTACATAATGCAACTGATCGTCAGCAAATCTGTCGTTCATATCGCAACCACTGACATCACCTCTATTAACCGAGGCCCACAAAAAAACTAAGAGAAACCGCCACCATTCGTCGCTCGTTTTACCAGCAGAAGTCTGAGCAACTCCATTCTTACACCAAGCAAGAAAACAAGGCTAAAATAATCGATCCTTACTGACAAGATACTACCAACAGCAATCTATGTAACTGAACACTGGACTCCATACTTTAAAAATCCTTTATACCAAGCAAGGAAGACAAAAACTGAGAAACACTACAAGTTCCGATAGACAAAGTATTCACAGATGTTTATGAGAAAGAATGAAAACACTCGAGTTTACATAATTGTAAGAGAATCCCACCTTCACAGCATACCAATATAAAACACTAACTCTTCACATCATTAAGAACAAGAAATCATTAGAATTCACTTGAACACTATACAATGGAGATCTCAAACATAGGTGAACATATCCAGTCAGACAATATAAACCTCAAGGTCTTTGACTCTTTGAAGAAATGGTCTGACAACATTTCCACCAATAACGACTTCACAAAACATAGTGAACATTGATAACACTGCTCAACTACACCATGACAATCATGGATGTGCTAATACTGTCCGATGTTGCAATACACAACACAGAAATTTACGCATACAACATTAATAATTACCAAACCTACAATTTATGCAGACCAAACAAAAGCATAGGTGACATCGTGGTACTTATTAAATAAAATGCCAATGTGAGTGAAATACAAACTCATTTCGAACATACGGAAGCATTAACTTTCGAAATCACAAATAGCCGCAAACAGATTTTAAAATACACAATAAACATAGCATACAGACCCCCAGATAATAATGAACTCAGTTTTCGTCATCAGATAGAAGCATGGCTAAGAGGCATCGAACCCGTACAACATAGGCTTATCCTAATTGGAGACATTAATATAAATACTCTTAACCACACTTCTCAAACCACTCACACACACCTCAGAAATATACAATAATAACAACAAAGCCAACACAAACGAGGCGACAAACAGACAACAATCCATGGATAAACGGCCACATACTAAATAGCATTACTGTAAAAGAATATCTATGGAAAAACTAAAAGGGTCACCCAGTAACACACATTTACAAACCTTATAGAAAAACGCAAGGAATCAACTAACAACAAAAATTCGTAGAGTAAAAAGACTCTAATACTTCCAACCATTCATTGAATATAACGACAGCATGGGTTACACTGAACGAATTAGTAACTAGAAAAAAGAAAACTTCAGCACAAGATTTTATTGCAAAACGTTTCGGTTAGGACATAAACCAAGACGAACTAGCAGATTCATACAACCATACCTTCACAAACAATATAACAAAATTGAAAATAGACAATCTGCCAACGACAAACAAAAAACTACCGACACAAAGTCAACAACAAACAGTCTATTTTCCAACCGTAACAAAACAGGAAGTGAAAGAAGTACTCTTAAACCTAAAACCGTAGACCACTCCAGGAATGGACAAAATAAGATTCACAGACCTTCTATCACACTTTGAACAAATAAATCTAATACGTTTGAGACTTGTGAACATAATATTCGACATTGGCATTATTCCCCATCAAATAAAAACTGAAATAATTCAGTTTTTATTTGATGGGGAATAATGCCAGTAGTCTTTAATTTAATTAAGTAGTCCAATTTTCAAACATGGTAAAAGAAACTATACTCACAACTACAGTCCAATCGCTATCTGATTGGACTGTAGTTGTGATTTAAAAAATTCTATAAAAAATAACACACACCAGACTAGAGAACTATTTACAGAAAACAACATCATCTCTCAAATCCAATACGGCTTTCAGAAAACAAAAATCACCAGCTCATTATTAGAATACATCGCCGTCGCAACAAACCCATACTTATGCGAGCAACATGGACAGAACACAAAATATTTAAGCTGAATTACAAATGTCACTACACAGTCAGGTTAAAATACTTGAGTCCAACTTATCAGATAACAAGTCCACGGTCAACAAACTACATAACATATAAATACATTAATCACTACAGCAAAGACACCAAAACTTCTACGTTCAAGACATGATAAACAAAGTGTTGTTCGACGACAGAAACCTGGGGATCTACAAGGAGCTGAAACAGGCGCTGTATAAGTAATATAGCGAGAATGAAAATTTGAGATATTCTCCTCTCTCTCTCTCTCTCTCACTCACTCACTCACGCACGCACGCACGCACGCACGCACGCACGCACACACGCACACACGCACACACACACACACACACACACACACACACACACACACACACACACACACACACACACACACACACACACACACACACACACACACACACACACACACACACACACACACACAAAACTATAACAAACCCCTCTCAAAAAACACCGTTACAAGAACGCAAACACACCATATCCAAATCCAACCCCACTTCCAAAAAAGTTAAACCGTGCAGAAGCAGTGGTAGTCTTCCAAGTACGTACTTACAAAGAGTAAAATCAACAACTGGCTTGCGACGGGTATGGAAACAAAACCACTTCGAGGAAGAAATCAGAAATGGCACCCAAAGAAACAAGTAAATATTATAATCGATTTAATAAAAAGCGAATGATTGTAAATTTAAATGAATCATTGTAAACCTGTGTGTGATTAAAGATGGAAAACATATTGTTAATATTATTATTTATGAAATTTAAATGACATATTTTCCTAGCATTCTATACGGAAAAAATTATATATAGATACATAGATAATCGTGGAATCTATCAAGTGTAATTGAACTATAATTGATTCTAAACTATTACTAAAATCGTTATTACTACTAGTAACATAAGAATTGTTGAAATAAATGACTTGCGCACTGTACAAAGTATGAGATAAATTGGAATCTGAATTGAATCACATGTGAAAAATTGTAGTATTTTCTCTTAAATTGTATGCAATTATATTAAAGATTAACGGTTGGCATTCCCGGCATAAAGGGTGAAGCAAAATGCTTTTCATACTCCCGGCTATCTGATAGGGAAATGGTGAGTGGAAAAATTAGTGGCCCAAGTGCTCACCCTGAGCCGGCTTGAAAATTAGACATCAGAGATGGAGTTTAAGATGGCTTTCGGTCTTTTAAGTTGGAAGTAATCTCTTGCGTCGTAATTTGTAGCTAGTTGAACCAATTTATTGGGGTGTACAGATGCTTTTGAAAAGAACTTTGTTGCAATAGTCTGTAGGAAAGTGTAGATATAGGGGATATCTGTGTTCCGATGGAGTTGCACGTTTCTTACGAACGATGTTGCGTTTAGGATCAAGTATCGTAGACATTCGTAGATATTTATTTTCCACACGTTGTAACTTGAGAATATTCGTATCAGCGGAATGGCTCCAAGCCGGAGAAGCATAAGTGACAATAGGAAGAACAATCAGTTTGTAGATAAGCAATTTGATTCTGGTGTTCAGCTTAATCTTCCTGTTGATTACAGGATAAAGCTGGGCAATGGCTTTTGATGTCTTTCACAGAGGGTCATGATATGGCAGTTGAAAGTCAGCCTTCTGTCCAGCAATACGCCAAGGTATTTGATCTCTGTTTGCCTTGGTTATTGTGTTGAATAGGAAGATGTCCCCATTAGTATCGGTCTTCTGGAGAATAGCATGTCTATGCTGTTCTGAGGATTCACTTGCAGTCTTCATGTGGCGAACTACCTTTCAATCAGCAGTAGGTTTTCTTGCAGTTTCTTGATGGCAAGACGTGGCTGTAGAGATCTGTTTAATATCGCTGTTTCATCCGCGTAAAGGGCTTTGATAGATGACAATGGATTGTGCGAGATATCGAACATGTATGCGGAAAACAGAATCGGTACCATTAGGGACCATTATGGGACTCCAGCCAAGATGCGTTTCTGCGTTGATAGTGCGCCACCGAACTTACTTGCATACGCCTGTCTAAAAGGTACGACTTAATTAAATAAACCATTTCCAATGGTATTCCTGTTGAGATCAGTTTATGTAGTAGTCCGTAATGCCAAATGTTATCAAATGCACTGGATATGTCAAAGAAAACAGCGCCAGTATATTGATGGCAATTGAATCCATGGAGATGTATTCAACTACTGTATGTATCTATTGTGTGGTACTATGGAATTGACGGAACCCAAACTGCTAATTAGGAAGAATGTTTAATTTGTGTACGAAGGCTTGGAATCTGGAAAGAATAACTTTCTCTGCAATTTTACTCAGACTTGAGATGAGGATGATTGGTCTGTAAATTTGAGGCGGGTGCGGGTCTTATTCAGTCTTATGGATTGCAATTATATCCTCCACCTTCCAGCAGGAAGGGAAATGTATAAAACGGAGGATGGAATTTATTATATTGGTCAGATGTACAATAGCCTAACGTGGTAGTAGTTTTATCACCTTTTTGGTGATGCTGTCAGGTCCAGGAGACATTTTGTTTTTTAGTTTCTTGATCATACCATATACAGTATTTCTGCTGGTAATTTGAGTGCAATTTGATTGGAACATGTTACAGAAGATTTTAATGAACTGTGGACATGTCTATGGATCTTGTAGATGTGATTGAAGTCTAGATGTTCATATGAAGGTTTACATTGCTTATCTAAATTTTCTGTTATTACTTCGGTTTATCTACATCAGTGTAAATGCGACCTAGATCCGTTTGTGGAGAGGGAAGAGATTTGTTTTAGTTTTTGATCTTTACAAATGGAGTGATTATCAGGAGAGATAGAAGTCAACCTTTCTTCCCAAAGTTGACTTCTTTGTTGTTTGAGGACATCTCTCACTGCGGAATTGTTTAGTATTCGTTTGTCTTGTGGTGCACGAGTAGTGTGAATTTAGTTTAATCCTTTATCCAAGTGTAAGCAAACAAAGTTTGCGCCTGAAGTATCTTCATAACTGAGGCAACTCGGGGTAAATGTGCACCAAGCTCTCATCACTCCTTGTCTTAATATCTACCATATCTCCCATAATGCAAACCACGTCTACTTGAGGACATGTATAATGCTATGTATTAAGGGAAGGGCGAATACCAGACCGTCCCTTAGAATATCCACTTCTGGGTCTGGCTCCTACTGACGAGACCTCAATAAAGGTCGAAACCAGTCTGGTTAATGGTCCTTCCATTAATGCACAGCATTATATATGTCCGCAAGGAGATGTACTTTGGATTAAGGGAGATATTAAGACAAGGAGTAATGAGAGGCTAGTCCACCTTCACCACGAGTTGTCTCAGTCTTGATGATACTTTAGGCGGAAACTTTGTTTGCTTTCACTTGGATAAAGGATTAGAATAAATTTTTTATAGCCTAATCAAGTGATAAAAACATCCAACATCTTTCTCTAAATCTTTCTCAGAGTAATTTAATAATAGGCTGGTACACCTTTCTGCAACTCGCATAGATAAATATGACTTTTCTATTGCTAACCATTTCTGGGTCTGGCTCCCACTGAAAACTTCAATATAGGTCGAAACCGGTCTGGTTATTGGTCCTTCGCTTAACGCATAGTATTATACATGTCAGCAAGGAAATGTGCTTTGCATTATGGGAGATATGGGAGATATTAAGATAAGGAGTGATGAGATCTTGCTCCACCTATACCACGAGTTTCCTCAGTCCAGAAGATACTTCAGACGCAAACTTTGTTTGCTTACATTGGATAAAGGATTAAACTAAATTTATTATAGTCTAACCAAGTGAAAAAACTTCCAAAATCATTAAGTGTCATTAAGCTGTACTAGAGTCTCACATTCTGCAGTATGACTATGTCCGAGACATCAGCCCTTCCATGCATATTGTGCTGGGTCGGTTCAGTGGGACCTGCCGCTACCGCATTGGTGGATCCTTTGTAGTTAGCAAGTATGTGACCGTTTTTACTAGTAGTCCGACTGTTCCAGGCAGGATGCTTAGCGTTCAAGTCACCGGCAATGATGACAGTTTCTCTGATGTCCAAGACTGCCCCGAATCCGATGAGAGTAATGATTTTAGTGGAGGAATGTATGCTGCAAAGAATTTTAATCAACCAGCCGAGCTCATGAGAACCTCTACATCTGTAACCTCTAGATTAGTAGTAGATGGAATATTTGGCGAATGATACTGATGTAATTCTTGATTAGAATGGCAGTGCCGCCGCCTCTTTGAGTCAACCTGTCAGTTCTGTACAGCTGATATCCTCCGACTTTGGGGTTGTTCGACGATCTCGGATGCGTTTCATTTATCACAACTACATCCAGTTGATATCTTTGGGTGAACTCTTGGAGCTCGGAGCTCTATTTCTGAGGCCGTTCTAGTTCCACGCAGTAATCTGTAGTAAGTCAGGATTTAGTTTATTCCTGTTCATGAGTGAGCGCCATGATGATGGTTTGTGTATCCTTTAGGAATATGTTGGTAGAAGTTGGAGACGGGTTGGATCTGCAAAAGTCTAATAGCATATTTTCCAGAGAAGGGGTAATGCTAGCTGGCATGTTTTTGTGTGGTGCTGATTGATCCTGTTCCTGGTTTATCTGTTTAGAACGGACTACATCCGGATATATCCTTGGCTGTCGTTGCTGAGTTGTTCTTCTGAAGGCCTCTGGCTGCGGCAGATAGGTTTCTGACAATTTTTGTTGGTCTTTGAGAGGCCGTGAAGCTGCGACCTCTGTCGTGGATCTGCTGGGGGAAAAAGAGCCTCTGTCTGTCTCAGATCTTGTGTTTTTTGGGTTTTGTATGCAACTCATATATGAGGGCCGCCGCAGTTGCCAAATTTAATGGGGATGGTTTTAAGCTTTGTGCAGATATCAGTTGGATGGTTGTTCCCGCATTTTAAACATTTAAACTCAGCCTTACACATTTGTGGGCATGGCCAAATTTTTGACATCTGTTGCTCTGACCTTCTGAATCCGTTTTCTTTAAGGGATCTGGGTTGAGTTTCAAACCACAGATGGACGTCAGGTCATATATATGCTTGTAAGCTTGGCTGATCTCTGCTAATACTAGTTGCATCAGAGTATTGTCTTTTTTGGTCATTCTGCTGACCTTAATGGGTGGTAGGTTCTGCTGGTGTAGATCTACGCCGCTGACCTATGTGAAGTCTGAGGGGGTGGAGATCACCAAGTCCCGCCTCTCATCAGTTGGAGAATTGTCGTCGTCTTCGTCGCCATCCCCTGACATAGAATACAGATTAAGTTCAAATTTTATGGGGATCTTTTTTAATAATTTATGGCTAACCCTATGTCCAGTGACTCTACCAGGGCGTCAGCGTCAATCTCATTCATACTGAGAGAACACGGTGAGAAATCACTTCTTAAGATCGTATGTCCTTCAGTCTGCATAGATATCCCGTTGTCCCAAACAGTGGACTACCCGCAAAGAGAATCCCGGAGCTGCAAAAGACTGTCTGCAAAACCAAGTGTTATGGAACGCGCGAAGTAATATGCGGAAGCAACACTGGGCTATATGAGGCAATGCCTCACTGTAGTGGCATCAGCCCTACAGTTTGATTCGTCACTACTCCATCGAGCTGTGCTGGCTCGAGGGGGGCAGGGCATTCATCCTCGTCCTAATAAAGTCAATATACTCGAATCTAGGGAGGAGTCTGGTGCTATCCCTTATTCAATCATGCTGGGGAGGCACCCGATATGACTCTTTTAAAGGAGCGCCATCTACAGAACAGTGCAACAGAGATGCCCATCTCTTGTGTTCTGCTGGTGCTGACCCTGTTAAGGTATCCTGTTAATGGGAGCAGCCTTTACCCCACCTAAAATCTTCTTGTATTATTGGGCTATAGAAAGCCTCTCTGTAGATAGGGGAAGAAGATAGTTCTAACTGCGCGATTCTTGACAGCAGCAGCAGGCGTGGGATCAGCTATTCTAAGTGTTGGAATCCCTCGCCCACCATTCTTCACCCTTGTGTGGAAATATGCAGTAGGTGTGTCAGGCTTCAGTCGGAGCCATGATCTTAGGCTGAACGGATAGCCCTGTCCTTTCCGAACAGTACCAAGATATATGTCCTACCAAGCACCAACATGTGGTAAAAGTGAGGTAGGGGATGATGGGAAAGGAGAAACAGTCTTTGCTGGGGCTTAAGAGCAGCTTTCCTCAAAGAAGCGAATACAAGCTTCTAGAATAGAAGGGAGAGAAGACCTGCCCTTTGGGGTGAACATGATACTGAGTGATCTCCACTCTTCCAGGATGGTCAAATCATGCATCGGTCACTTGTGCAGGGAAAACTCTACAGTCTCGACCTTAAGATTCTTGTCACGACCAGAGGGAACAAGAGCTAAAGAGCAGAACTTCTCTACATTAAAAGAGAGGCCTTGAATAGAGAAGAAATCAACTGCCAGGTCAAGGAATTCCTGCAAGCCTATCTTAGTAGAGGCTACGAGAATACAATCGTCCGTAGAGGTCATAGCATTAAAGGAAGAAGCGCCTAGAGAGTAGCCTATATCGCTAGGAAGAGAGTAAAGATACTCATCTATGACGCAATTGAAGAAAGATGGAGATAGAGGATCACCTTGGCGAACACCCCACACTGTGGGAATAGAAGTTCCACGGGACCCTGTAGTGATAATGGTGCAGCTACCCAAGTATACCTCCATAACATAGGAAAAAAAGGGTTCTGGACATCCAGCAATAGACAGCGCTCGAAGGAAGGCAGGAAGGGAGACGGTATCAAAGGCCTTTTGGAGGTCCAGCTACTCCATATATAGAGGCTTCAGGTGGGGTCGGGAATCAGAGAGAAGAGAAGAAAGAAGATATATATTCTCAGCATAGCCGTCCGAAGGGACAAAAGCTCTCTGTCTATAATCATGCTGTATATGTTGCTGAAGTCGGGCAGACTTAAATCTTGCAGACTAACATCCCCATTATACCACTTTTTATTATTTCACACTCAGCCATCCTCTTATCCACGTTAACATTCTATTCGAAACCCATATTCACCAACTTATGCAACAATCTATCATGATGTATCATGCAAAACCCAAATTTGTAGAATTATTATACAATGTGAGCAAGTGGTTGAAACAGATGACCAAGGAAAAGAGATTTGTAGTGTAAGCTGCACGTCTTCAGTGTTAACGAATTTATTATTTCTTTTCACCTTTCGAGATTAGCTATGGGATATATTATTTACTGGCCGACCTTTGTTGTTTAGAACCTCGATATAAAAAAGTTAGAAAAAAAGAAAACAAAAAGAAAAGAAAAGAAAAGAACCTGGAATAGCAATATCAAGTCGATTTTTATTTTCTTAATTTAACAATCTCATTTGCCTTGACAAATGTAAATTTATCAAGGCTAATTAGGTGGTTCTTAACTTATGCTATAACTGAGGACTAGATTTTTAATAGCGTGTTAGTGTTTAATCACTACATGCCAAATAGTGGAATTCATTTATTTAGGTTTATTTATTTTCCACTAGGCGAGGTAGTAATGGGAATCCCTGATGGTGAGAGAGTGATCGTCAGAGCAGACCTGAATGAGCATGTAGGAAGGCGACGAAGTCGTGAAGAAAGGGTGCACGGGGGATGGAGTAGTGTTGAAAGAAATGAAAAAGGTAAAAGAATCGTAGAGCATGCTGTGGCCTTCGACCTGTCTATAGCTAACACGTGGTTTAAGAAGAAAGTTGGACACCTGATAACTTATGAGCGCGATAGGATGAGTCAGATTGACTATATTATATACAGAAGGAAACATCACGAGGAGGTGAAAAACTGTAACGTGATTAACAGAGAAAGTGTAGCGGCACAGCACAGGTTGGTTGTGGTAGACTTTGATATAAAAGGGGAAAAGAAGAATAGACGGAAGTGGCGGAAATATAGGAAAATAAATTGGTGGAAATTGAAAGAGGAATGTCCAAGGAATGAGTTTAAAGAAAAGGTATTGGAAGGAATGAAGTTACCAGAGGATGTGGAAGAATGGTGGAAGGTAAATAGTCGGAATATTAGAATAATTGGAGAAGACGTGCTCGGTATAACATCAGGAAAGGGGCCACCGGAGGATAAGGAGGCATGGTGGTGGAATGAGGAGGGGTAGTTGGAGATCAGGGAAAAGAAAGAGGCAAAGAAAAAATGGGACATCACTGGAACCAGAGCCGACAAGTAGGCATATAGATTAGCGAAGAAAAGTGCAAAGAGAGCTGTGACAAGGGCGAAGACGAGGGCAATTGAAGAGGTTTATGAAGTACTGGAGAGAAACGGTAGTGAAGCTAAATTGTTGAGAATAGCGAAAGCTAGAGATAAGGCCTCGAAAGATATAACATCAGTTAAGCAGATAAAGGACGCCACAGGAGTAATACTACAAGAGGAGGACAAAATCAGAGGAAGATGGGAAGAATATTTTCGTAATCTACTAAATGAGGAGAATCTAAGAGAGAGGTGTGAGGATTGAGAGGTAAACGAAGGATGGGTGCAGGACATAAGCAGAGAGGAGGTGTATTGGGCACTGAAAAAAAAAGAAGAATGGAAAGGCTTTGGGGACAGACCAGATACCTGGAGAACTGTGGAGAAGCTGGGGCAGCGAGGGCATAGACATGTTATGGGATCTGATGAGGAAAATAGCCCAACAGGAAAAGATATACCAGAGGAATGGAGGAAAAGCATTCTCGTCCCAATCAACAAGGGAAAAGAAAATTATCAAGATTGTGGCAACTATAGAGGGATCAAGCTGATGTCACACACGTTGAAGATATTGGGAAAGAGTAATTGAAGGAACGATGCGGTGGGAAACAAAAATTGGTGAGGAGCAGTTTAGATTTATGCCAGGATGAGGGACAAAGGATGCATTATTTGCGCTAAGGCGATTGATGGTGAAATAGGGAGATGCAGGCGGAGCTATGTATGGTGTTTATAGACCTGGAAAAGGCATACGACAGACTGACCAGACAGGAGGTATGGATGTTTATGAGGAAGAAGGGGATGTCGGAAAAGTACCTGAGGTTGGTGACGGAGCTGTATGAGGGAGCGAAAACTCAGGTCAGGTTTAGTGTCGGCATGATAGAGGGGTTCCCCATTGTCGTGGGGCTCCATCAGGGATCAACTTTGAGCCCCTACCTCTTTGATCTGGTCATGGATGTACTAGTGTAGGACGCCAAGAAGGAGGCGTCCGCCAGGGAATATTATGTTTGCGATGATATTGATCTCTGCGAATCATCCTTAGAGAAGCTTGAAAAGACCCTGGAAGAGTGGAGAAAGGTACTGGAGGAAAGAGGCATGAAAATTAACCGGGTAAAGACCGAATATATGTCAACGGGGAGTGACGAAGATATGATCATACGAATCCAGGGTGAAAGGTTATCTTCAGGGAAGAAATACAAGTACCTTGGGTCGGTCGTCGAGAGGAATGGTGACCTGGATGAGGAAATACAGAACCGAATAACATGCGGCTGGATGAACTGGAGGAAGATGAGCGGAAGTCCTGTGTGATAAGAAGGTGAGTTGTAAGATGAAAGGAGAGGAAGATGGAGGTGGCGGAGATGTGGATGTTGAGATGGATGAGTGGTGTGACAAAGAAGGACAGGATAAGGATGACTACATCAGAGAGATGATCGATAAGAATATACAAGAAATCAGGCTGAGGTGGTTCGGTCATGTAGAGAGAAGGATTGAGGAGTATGCTGGTAAACGAGTGGAGCGTATGGAGGTGGAGGTAAAGAGGAAAAGAGGCAGGCCCAAACTCAGATGGAGGGAGAAGGTAGCAGAGGATCTTATGGAGAAAGGATGGAGTCTGGAAGATGCCCTGGAGTGGAGAATCTGGAAGAAGAAGATTAAAGATGTAAACGCCGACCCCATTTAACACGGGATAAGGCATAACGAAAGAAGAAGGAGAATATTTATTTTCTACCTTATGAATACCAAATGGTTTAATTAAAAATGTGTAATAGAACAGTTAACTAATCTTTCGCATTTAGAACTACTTTCAGTTATATGCAAAATTACAAATGGCGACTTCTACCTTTTTCGGATAGATTTTATAATCGAGCTTCTTATCCAGAGTCACACCCTCTACGTATGGATTAGGCATGTCATCGCTGTCGTAGATCATCATGTACACATCATTTCGACTACCTGTTCCATCTGCCATTTCACTGTCGCCGCTGAGGTGTAAATCCAGTGAGATCGCTAAGAACAAAAATGAAATCAGTAATAAAAATTAATACTCCGTTGTTCATTCGAAGTTGCTGATAGGAGGAAGGAATACAACTGGAAGTGTACTGACCGAGAAGGTAATCGGAAAACAAGGAAACAGAAACCTCAGTTCTATGTTAATATGAAGAATACATACCTTCATGATTGAATGCAACAGTTCAAATTCTGAATTGAATGGAGGAATTATTCAGCGATGAAGAGATTAGAAATATTCATTTATTTTATTTATTGATTTGTTGTTTTATATTCATTGTTCTCCTAACATTTAGATTTATATAAAATTAATTAATCAGTTCTGCAAGCTATAACATACACAACGAGAGGTGCAGGTCTGGAATGCTAAATTTGAATCTAGGTTCTGGATACAATGTTTTGCACGCTGCTATTTATATTCCAAACTCCACAAGCTCTATCTTAGCTAGCTTACTATATCAATCGCTCGATCACGCATTTTAATTATTAGTTGCGTTTTAGTAAAATAATTGCAAGTCACTCGTCCATATTACAAACTTATGGCATCATTTTAATCCCTTCGAGGAGATCTGATGAGGAATTTGAGAAATACTATCTTCAGATTAAGGACATGAAAATTAAAATTATTATCAACTGAAAATGGGATGAGCATACGTACAACTTTATGTCTTAGCTGGTACAAACCCGACTGGAAGAATTATTACTAGAAGTAGAAAAGATCATGGACAGGATCACATGGCTATGCAGAAACAAAAAGGAAAGCGACCAACAGAGGGAGCTGGAAGGACATGGTGCTGCACTCTCTCACTCAGGAAGCTACATGAAGAAGATGAAGAAGAAGAAAAGATAAAATGAAACATCATCAGATTGGACGAAACCTAAAAACATTATAGATCTAAATATAATGAATGTTTACTTTATATTTGTGGCGACAATTTGAACTCTAGAGAGCAGTTGGCTTCCCAATTATGCCTTCCATAAGAGATCAAATAAAATTATTAATTATTAAATTGAAACTCTTTGAGTTTCTTATTCGGCTATGAAACAATATGGGATGTAATATCCCTTAACTTAAATAGGATCAAATAAAAGAAACGGTAAATCATAAACAGCATTGCCGGTCTCTAGCGTAGAATTCGTAAACCAGTCAAGAGTGGAGGAAGTAAAATTTATAAATCTATTTAAGACAGAAGATTATTATCTTCTGTCTTAAATAAAGAGTATTATCTTTTAATATTATGCTTTTTTCAGTATAAAATATGCTTACGAAATTAATTACCAACTGAATCCAAATCGAATTAGACATTTGTCAATTTCCAAAATAAGCAAGATTCAGAAACAACCACAGCACAATTGATAATACACGTGTCAAAAGATACATCATTGAGGGGAAAAAATGAAAGAGAAAACCCTTGCATCTGGTCTTTATTGAGTTTAAATTGATTTTAATTCAATCTCAAAGTTAGAATTGAAAATGAATATAAGAAATTATAATGCATCTATAAAATTAGAAACTATTATGAAAATTCTTTCAAAATAAGGAGTACTACAACGAGAAGCCATATCGAGAAGCCAAGAAGAAAAATTTAAAAACCTGGAAAATAAAAATGGAGGAATTATAGTAAACCGAAAATAACTGCATCCCTCCGATTTGCTGATAGAATTTTTCTTTTAAAGCAATTCATCGGGAGAATTTCATGAAATTATCAATGGATTCCATACAGAAAGTATAAAAAGAAAAGATTAAATACTCTGGTTACTTGACTTACAACAGGATTCCGTTCCGACAATATATATATATATATATATATATATATATATATAAGCCCATTGGGCGGAAAGACTTGAGTTCGATTCCCGTACTGACGTCAGAAACCTTTATCTGCTCTCTTTTGACTAAATGTGACTCAGCTAGTCTCATATGGATGTAGGGCTTTTTTTTCGTCCCACAGAACAGGCAAACTGGTCCAGGAACCACACACATAGGATACCTCCAGGAATACGGAGTAACCACCTTATTCCTTAAGGCGGTGGTTCCAAATACCTGTGCGTAAATTAGGATAGGATATAACTTCTATCACATTTATTCTTAATTCAATGGTCGCTTTATTTCGTACATCACTGTAAGAATCCCTTTCTCTCTTGATGGCCATTTTCACAAAGATATAATCACTAAAATTTACAAATGAAATGATGTTATTGTGGAGCAGATGGGGTGGTCGTTGTCATTGGACTTTATGATCAAACATCTGAAATCAAAATAATATAAGATTAACATGTTTTCCACGAGCAGGGACAAACCCCCTCGAAAATACTTGACCTTTTGGATAGTTATGGCACAAATTGTGGAATGAACATCTGTCGAAAGCACAGCTATGTTGACGAGGAGGGATAGGGGAAATTGTTATAGGAAGCATTATAAACCAATAATTAAGGGAAATATTTTTTTTAAGTAAACTATTAATAAACATCGTCTGTATATTGTTAGCTTAGTACCGGAATGAAAATGACCCTCTGTGATGACTCCAAAAATCATCATATTGCACAGACCAGAGCAACTTTCTTCTCTTCACGAACATCACACTGCACAGCTGCAAGCCAAACAAAGTAGAGTACAGAACCAGTTTCATTATAGTGCTAAACCAGACGTAAACATATCAATACTTTATTTATTTATTTTTCCTAACGGAATAGCCGTCGTAAGTCGAGTAATGACTGTGTGTGTATATATATATATATATATATATATAACCCCCCTCATAATATATATACCCCCAGTACTGCTGGATCACCGTGGAAATTCATATAGGAACTGCTTGTGATTACGTAAGGTGAAGGATCACAGTAGAGGAAGACAGTGAGAAAGAAGCCTTGAGAATAATTCAACTTAGTTGGACAGCCTTTAGAAAATACCGTGATTCACTCAAAGGAGACTTCCCAGGTATTCTTGAAAGAAAAACAAAAACTTCGACCGATGTATACGACTGGTCATGTAAGATGGGAAACATGAACGTTGACTAAAAATGGACAAACTTGAATGAGAGCGTTGATCAGACTGAGAGACATTGTGACGGCCAGTAAAAGATCAAGATAGCAACGAATAAGACGTAGTATTCAAAAATGGGCCTGAATTCCAAAATTCCAGAGATTGAAAGAGAACCTAGGAAGAACAAGGAGAGATTCAGATGACTAGATTAAAGAAAGACGTGGAAAAACACATCATCGACCGATTGGAAGACTCGAGGGGAACTAATTCGTTTCGTAGTATAACAGAAAACAGCTGAATGAGTGCGTCCCCTAATAAAAATACCCAATACTGATGATCTCTTTTTAATACCTCAAACGATAGTGGGGAAGAACACGCAAAAGAAAAACATACCAGAATATGCAGATGAAATAAACCACCACGAAACCATAGTATCATAGTGCAAGTTAATAGGCAGCGACAGTCCTTTGATGCCTAAGAAGAGGGGTGGGTGGGAAAGGTGAAATGAATGTAACCTAAATGACAGTAAGCGGTAAAACTTATCTTATTCCTTATTTCGTGTTGAACTTTAATACATAAAAGCCATAATAGACGATGCCGACATTTTCTTAAAGCATTAACTTTTTTTCTAACAAGAACAAATCATATTTATTCAACTTACTTTCGGTTGTCATTATCTCTGGACGCTGCTCGAAGGTCGATGGATGGTTTAGGGCGATGCACGTATGAACCACATCATTTTCATCCCGAACATTAACGGTGCTATAACACGAACTGAAAGAGATTACGGATTCATCTTATTGCTGATTCCCATGCAAAACAGAATGTAATAATTTCATTTCACTTAAACCTGAGACATTGTTGCATCCACATTATTCTCAGTTTAATAGAACACTCTCACACTTCTATTATACATTTACGCTTATCACTTAAGCCATGGTTTCGTTCACTACGTTTTATTATTATTATTATTATTATTATTATTATTATTATTATTATTATTATTATTTGACTCACAAGAAAGTTCTCAAAACTTAAGGCATATCAGTGCCATGTGTGAGCAAATGGATTGCAAGTAATGACAGTGAGTTCTGAGGATTTCCAGGTGGCTCTGGCTCAGCTATTCTATTCGTAACCATATATCGATCTCATTGGTGATTTTGAGAATATGCAAATGATAGATTTCGTCTTCTGCGTTGCAGCTCAAATAAGAACGGACTTTAATCGACATTGTGTCATATTCTTGCTTCGATTTCATTCCATTTCTTTGATTTCAGAAAGTAGTCCGTTGCATGTTTACATCTAGAAGAGCATGCATGAATACTAACTGGATTTTCATTAAGATTTTCATTATAAATAGATGTAGCAATGGTCGGGACGGATTTTCGACTTTCATTGCTATTTTCTAAACAGACAAGCATTCAGATGAAAATAATTCGAATTGGATATTGTAAAGTATGAATTAGATGTAAATACAAAGGCCTACTCTACTTTCAAAAAGATTTAGCATTTTTCCATGATTGGTCTACATTTTAATGAGAGATTTAGCACGATAACAGCATAAATATCTTCGAAAGACTCTGGAAGGCCGTTTTAATACAACACAAATCATCATGCGAGAGAATAATTTCATTACGTGCACAAAATGAAATGTCATCCCAACTAGATACAGTTGCAAAGAAATCAAACCGAACAATCCCAATTTCCAAGTTTTTACTTTTGGTTTGGTTTTTGTTTCAGTTAATTAAAACAGTTAATTAAAACAGTTAATTAAAACAGTTAATTAAAACCAAAATCAATAATTTTGGTTTTAATTTCGGTTTACTATTTCGGTTTTGGTTTAGTTCATTATGGTTGAGTACTTAATGTTTAAGTTTCTGTACGATGTTAGTTAATAGTGTATGCGTTTTAAAAAGTGTAAACAAGTTGTCATTCGTAGCGTTTTATTCATTTTGTGTAGCTATAAAATGGATACATCTCCAATAAAGCATTCAAAAATATGTACTCTTTTTCAGCACACATGTATGACCCAAAGAGAAATTGCCAATGAGTGTAGTGTTCGCTTCGATACTATTAATCCGATTTTAAAGAGGTTTCGGGAGACAGGTAGCTTTTTTCCTCACAGAAAAGAAAAATGTGAATGAAAAAGTAAAACGACATATCGTTTACTAGTTAGGAAAGGCAAAACTAATCCAAGATTGTCTGCTGTAGAATAGAGACAGGGAAGATAGTGTGGAATTAATATTTCTGGTATGACAGTCGGTCGAAGATTGTTGGAAACAGGGAGAACTGCCCACAGACCAAAAAATATACAACCTTGAAGAAAGGTATGTAGAAAAATTTCTCCAGTGGGAAAGAGCGTATAAAGATTGGACTGTAGAGAAACGGAAGAAGGTCACATTCTCAGAAGAGAACCATTTATTTTTCCATTAAGAGCGAGTACCCTATGTTCGCAAATCAGCGGATGAGTAGATTTCTCTGGCCCACCATCAACAAGCTCGTAAACAAACAGCTAAAAGAAGTTTTGTGATTGTTATAAATAACTGTCCAGGATTACTTGTGCCTGTTGACGGTATGATGAAAAGTGACCAGTGTATAAAAATATTGGAGAAAAGAGTGGTCCCATCGCTCCAGATAGAAAAAGAACTCCTCTTCCAACAGGATCTTGCTCCATTCCACACTTTAAAAAAAAGTGTGGAATGGAGCATCAAACATCCAATTGATTCAAAGGCCGAGTAACTCTCTTGACATTAATCCAATAGAAAATTTATGGAAACTAGCGAAAAAGAGACTTTGGAAATTATGTGATACAAAGGATAACTTAATAGAATCCATTATAAAAGTATGGTTTCGAAATGAAGAAATAAGAAAAATATGTTCTACCTGTGTAGATTCCGGCCCTAAGCGAATTAATGAATTCTTAGGAACAGAATAGCATACAGAAATTATTGGGTAAAGTTGGAGTTCACTTTTTGTACCTATTTTCTTGTGAAATTCAAATTTTTGTTTAAAATGTGAGTTTTTTGCGGATTGAGTTGATCAATACTGTAAGACAACATTAGCTGAATTAGATCTCGACAAAAATCAAATTCCGTCCGGTGACCTTCTGTTTATTCCTGAATTTAGTACGAAACAGATTAGAATACACACGGTGTTCGTTGCAACAAACATACTGAGCGAGCGAAAAACTCTGTTATATTTCGTTAAAATGCTATTTAATTATCACTTTTATTTTTTACCTTTATTATTCCTCACGAAGATGGTTATTTTCTATAAAAATATGAGTAATCTTCAGGCACAAAGAATTCATCTAAGAAAATCATTCCGGCTAAAGTATCACATCAAGAATCAAATGAATATGTTCATTAGTTTACTAAGGATACGCTATTAAGAGACAAATCAAAAGCATAATTAATTCTTGAGTTAAATATTAAAATAAAAGTGAATTGCTAATCCCATTTTTGTTCATTTACTTCCTATATTCTTCTTCCGTCAAGGTTACCTCTAAATTCTTTCAAAACCACTGTACTGTGAATAATCCAACAATAGGAAGGATTGTAAAATTTTTCGAAATTTCATAAGTAGTACTGATGATGCGTTTTTGAGACAAATGATCAAATTACCAGTTATGTAATAATAATAATAAGTAATATATAATGGGTCATTAATCAGGACTGCCTTCTATCATGAGCTTCTTATGTTTCCTCTTCAAACTTTCATTTTACATATTACTCTTAATAAATTGCACAATCCCAATTTACTTTAATATCTGCTGACGGATTTAGAGAAATATTTTATTGATCTTCCTATCTTGGGTATTGCGTTTGACACTGAGTTAGCTTTGCATTCGGAACACCCAACTAATAACGCGTTGACCTGCCTCTCTGGGCAATCACAGCTCGCAGACGCCTAGAAACAGTTTCCTCAAGGTGTCGAGTACCTCAATGCGTAACTCGACCCATGTTCGCTGCAGAAACTCCGTCAGTTCATGCTCATTCCGTAATCGAGGATCAGCAGTTCTCATGTAAAAACTCGATTGTAGCTTAAATATTCCAAAGCACATTACATCGATTTTTTACTTAAGTCCTATGAGAATGTTGTGAAGATAACTTGTGTGTCTCTCTATAATTTTATTACGTATTTTTTGTAAATAACCATTTGGAAGTTAACTGTATATACTCCGTTTATAAGAATATTTCAGAGTGTTAAAAAACAAGGCAATGTTTTGCCTCCAGAGCTTTATGTAAGAGATCTACATGGCGGCATAAGGTAGCTTGTTTATGAAATTTTGTATGTATGTGAAAGGCTTACAGGCCTGCACGCAAACACCTCCGAAGTCAGTCTGAAAGGTCAAATAACTTTCCGATTGCCGGCAACTTACAATCGAAAGATAGCACAGAAGAGAACCAAGGCCAGACCGGACTTGAAACTTAAGATGAAAGAATTATGCCGAATTTTTCGGGGGTTACAAACTTCGTGCGAGTTCTCAGAGAAGGATAATAAAAAGGGACTGAGACAAGCAAAAAAGAGCTTGCTGGATCGAGAGGTCGCTAGAGAGAGAGAGAGAGGGCTTCCACACGTTGATGAAGAAGGAAAGGCTTTCAGTCATCGTGAGGGAGAGGGATCAGATTCGGGAGTCCCTAAGAGAATGAGTTGGGGGCAGTTACGGTCATTGGAGGCGGCTGTTCGAGCTATTGGAGATGGCACTTCTTCAGGCATTTTCGGCAAGCCTAAACAGAGGAGAAAAGGCGATGTAAATTACCCGAAGCAACTTCGCTCAGAAGATTTTCTTTTTCGCCGTGGGAGAACAACCTTTTGCTGTTCGTAGTCAGCGCTCTATATTCCCGTTCATATAAATTACTGAAGCCAGACATGAGGAAGCTCAAGATCTGAATTGAAAGAAATTCCATAAGACTGTAGTGAAAGACTTTTGACTGAATGTGCAATGCTGAGGTCTTTTGAAAGTTAAAACCTTTTGTATATTCCCTCTCATAATAGGTTGTAGATGAAATTTTAAGAGACTTTTAAGAGATTGTTGAATAATAGTAAGAATTGTCATTAAGAGAATCGATTGGTATATTGTAAGTTGATTCAATTTTGTAAAGATAACTTAACAGAGAGTTAGCTCTTTGGAAGAAAACTATCAGTTTAATAAGTTGAATTTGTAAGCGGAGGGTGAATAAGATTGATAGTTAAAGAAGTTAATTAGTGAATTAACTAATTAGTGAATTCACTGATTAGTGAATTAACTAATTAGATAACTACCTAATTATATAATTAACTAATTAGTGAATTAACTAACTAACTAATTAGTGAATTAACTAACTAACTAATTAGTGAATTAACTAACTAACTAATTAGTGAATTAACTAATTAACTATTTATAATTTTATTTTAATTTAATTATAATACTATTTATAAATGACTAGAGAAAGCAATCTCCCTAATGTCTAAATTCATGTATATTTCAAATCTTAATCAAATTTATACAGCCTTATATGTTGAGATTCTGAGTATGTTTCAAGACTTCTGTTGCTTCTAAGAACAATCTCTGAATGGTAAACGCTACGAGGACCCGTCAGCCGACCATCTCCATCCGTATGTGCACTAGGTCTACTACGACCACAGTGCATCATTCAACAGAACAGTGCACCTTGCCATCTATCTCCTATGGCTACTAAGTGGTTGGAAGAACAAGTGGTTGGTTTGAATAAAAACTAAAGTTTTTATTCAAACACGGTAGTTGTCTCCATAATTTCCAAAAATGCATTTAAATGATTTGATTGAGTAATAAAATAACTCAAGATTTGTTATCAGAATCCAGCAGATACAGTTCGCAAAAAGCCAGAGCATATGTCAACAATCTTAGAAAATATAAAGAATTGAACCCTGGAAACCTGGTTCTCCTTGAGCAAAAATCAATCAAGCAGAAAGAAGGAAATTTTGAAGAAGTGCACTGGGCTCCTACAAGATCCTGGAGAAACTTTCTCCGGTAAATTTTAGAATTAATAGACGTTAAAAAACCTACAAAGATCATTATAGTACATTCGGAAAGGACAAGGCTCTATAAGAAAAGAATTTACAGGCTTGTGTGTGCTTGGGTGATTCCTTAGACTCGTTGTTAGAAAAAAGGACCTCCAGTCATCCAGAAAGGAAGAAGACAGGGACACACTATGACGATCAAGAGAGAAGTGATAACTTCATATCCGAGTCGTATGCTGCCCAATATCACAGGTTCGTGAACCAGGAGGTCACAACGATAATGAAAATAAACGCTACGGAACCCGAAGGGAAGGCAGAACAGAGGCTGATGATACGCGGAGCAAGCTGCACTTTCAGATGCTTCTTGAGATAAAGAAACACTGTAAACAATTTAGAGAGAGACAGTAATAAAAATTACCACCCAAGCAATGGTAGAAATAGAGAGAGAGAGAGAGTGCAAGTGGTCGGAAGGGAATTAGATGCCCGAGAGATAATAACAAACGTCGTCAGCCTGATCCCACAGATCAGGCTGACGACGTTCCCTGCTTAAAATTAGATGATAAAACGGAGTATTGTCCGACCCAGAGAAAGCATAAGACACGACACAGAAACACAATTTTTTAAAAACATTTTATCACTTTTTATGGTGTAAAAAGTTTTCATGAAGGGGTGAGCCTGTTTAAAAACTCGATTGTAGCTTAAATATTCCAAAGCACATTCATTGAATTTTTACTTAGGTCACGTCCCATGAGAATGTTGTAAAAATAACTTCTTTGTATCCGTATATTTTGTACTAGATATTTTTGTAAATAACCCTTTGGAATTTAGCTGTATATACTCCTTTAGTAAGGAGTGTTAAACTCCTTATATCTTATTTCAGAGTGTTAAAAAACAAGGCAATGTTTTGCCTCCGGAGCTGTATGTAATAGATCTACATAGCGGCAAGAAAGGTTGTTTATGAAATTTTGTATGTATGTGAAAGGCTTACAAGCTCTGCACGTAAACACCTCCGAAGTCCGTCTGAAAGGTTCAAACAACTTTCTGATGGCCGACAACTTATAACCAAAAGATAGCACAGAAGACAACAAAGGGCGGATCGAACATGAACCTTAAGATGAAAGAATCATGCCGAATTCTTCGGGGGTTACAAACTTCGTGCGAGATCTCAGAGAATGATAATAAAAAGGGATACATCCAAGCATAAATAGTTCCCGGTTCCATTCGTTGCCAGAAAGAGGAGCCTCCAGGCCAGAGAGAGGGCTTCCAGACGTTGCCGAAGAATGAAAGGCTTACGGTCATCGCCAGAGAGAGGGAACAGATTCGTGAGTCCACACAAGAGTCATTGGCAGCAATTATGGTCATTTGAGACGGCAGTCGTTCAGGCATTTTCGACGAGCCAAAGCAGAGGAGAAAAGGTGATGTAAATTACCCGAAGCAAGATTCCGCTCGGAAGATTTTCTTTTTTGCCAAGAGAGTACAACCTTTTGCCAGTCGTAGTTCCCACTATTTTTCCGTTGAGATATATTACTGAAGACAGACATTCATGAGGAAGCCCAAGATCTGAGAATGAAAGAAATACCTTAAGACTATAGTAAAAGACTTTTGACTGAATGTGCGATGCAGAGTCTTTTGTAAGTTAAAACCTTTTGTATATTCCCTCTCATGGTAGGTTGTAGATTGACTTTTATGAGACGTTTAAGAGATTGTTCAATAGTTATTAGAATTGTCATTAAGAGAATCGATTGGCACATTGGAAGTTGATATAAAATTTGTAAATATTACTTAACAAAGAGTTAGCCTCTTTGCAAGAAAACTAGAAGTTTAATAAGTTGAATTTGTAAGCGGAGAGTAAATAAGATTGAGAGTTAAATAAGTTAATTAGTGTTAAAGGAGTTAGGTTATAATTTATGCTAAAGATTTTATAAATGGATAGAGAAAGCAATCTCCCTAATGTTTAAATTCATGAATATTTCATAGTAATGTAAATAAATTGTTTTGTTCTTTTTGTTAAAAGAGTGCTGTCTGTTTGTTTCTTTTTAGAACTGTATTGTTCCTAAATAAAACGCATTTGTGAGCGGGAAACTAAGTGATATAGCCGAAGCATAAAGTTAAGTAAAATAATAGACCACGGCTGTTTGTGTAAATTTTATTGAAGGAATTTGTGTTAGAGAGAGAAATCTTCCGGCTGTATGATTGAGTTTTATGCTAATTAAATGATATTTGTGGCGCAGTCCAAATTAAGTAAATTTTCTAGTATCTCAGGCATACCGACTCGTAGTGCGAAGGGTACATAAACATAGTACGTAATAATATAAGCATGAAGGATTCATAGAGACAAAGCGCGCACAGCCAAATTAGAATAACGGCATATAAAGATATAGATAACATAGAAAGTATAGAGCAAAAGACATTACAAGTAATAAATAAATAATAACATATTATTACAATGGTGCAGCAGACAGATAAGTTTACACTCACACCTCGTTCTCTACCGTATCACACACATGTTAAATTGTGTGTGATACACTAGGGGAGTTGGGGCTCCAAGGCAATGAGGCGAATTCGTTGTCTCCCTTGTTTGTTGTTCATTGTTGTTTCTCGGGGAGGAATTCTGAATTACAATTAGAACTATCCAACTATGTCAACCAAGACATTCTACAAACACTTGAAAGAATTACTGACAATTCGGCCAAGCATACCCTGGAAAAGAACAAAGAAAAACTCGAGAAAAAATTCCACTGGTTGAAACAACGGCAAAATATGGCGGCCAATCAGAGGACTTCCTCCCCGAGAAACAACAATGAACAACAAACAAGGGAGACAAGGAGCGACCAACCACCGACAAGCAAGAACCATGTGATCAACTTATCAAGCCACACCCTGAACAACGGCGAACTCACGCTGCTGAATAAAGGACTGAACTACGCAATAGCGCCTAAAAAGGTAAACAAATTAGATTTTATCTACCACATTGAAAGAGGCATCAGATCCCTACCTAACAACATAGCAGACAAAATACGACTAGAAACCAGTAATGTCCTAAATACCAAGAAAACCATACAGAATAACCTGACTAAAACAGAATTAGCAGCAATCAAATCGTTAAAAGCCAAACAAAACATAATAATAACGAAAGCTGATAAAGGCAGTGCCACTGTTGTCCTTGACAGGTCAACATGCATACTGCAAATGAACCAACTAGTAGCCGATAACAACACATATAAAATGGTAAATTATAACCCAACAAAGAGGATAAAGGACAAAACAGAAAAACTATTAAAGTCCGTCACTTCTTGGCCACCAGACACAGTTAAAAAACTCAAACCCCACTACGCCCGCCCCCCCAGAATATATGGGGTTCCGAAAATACACAAACAAAATGTGCCCCTTCGACCAATAGTGGAAGGAATAGACAGTCCCAATTACCACCTAGCCAAGAAATTAGCGGCAACACTCAAGGAGTTGGTAGGTCATTCCCCCTCCTACGTAAAAAACACACAACACTTTATAAACATAATCAAAAACGTAACACTCGACAAAGACGACTTATTAGTCAGTTTTGACGTTTCTGCCCTTTTCACTAATGTCCCCATCAATGACACAATTCTCCTACTACAAAACAAATTTCCGCCCGACATTACGGCCCTCTTTGCCCACGTACTAAAGTCCGGTTACTTCGTGTGGCAAAACAAATTCTACCTACAAAAGGAAGGTACGGCCATGGGCTCACCATTATCCCCCCCAATCGCGAACTTCTACATGGAAACCTTTGAGCAAAGGGCTCTTGATTCCGCCACGCTTCGACCGACAATCTGGCTCAGATACGTTGACGACGTGTTCGCGATCTGGCCGCACGGTCGACAAACGCTAAACACATTCCTCAGCCACCTAAACAAACAACACGAACGCATACAATTTACCATCGAAATCGAAAACCAAAATTCGCTCCCGTTCCTAGACACGCTAGTTACACGTCTTCCTTCAGGCAATCTATCCTTCACGGTCTACCGAAAACCTACACACACGGGCCAATACATACATGCGAATTCATATCACCACCCAGCACAAAAATATGGAGTCATAAACACCCTTAAAAACAGAGCCACAACTATTTGCTCTAACCAGCAGGCCCTGAAACAAGAACTAAAAATCATTAGTGACACATTCATAAACAATGGCTATAACAAAAATACTGTCAATAAAATACTCTATAAAACCACAACAAAAACGAATCTAGACTACAGTAAAACCATAGCCATCCCATACATTAAAGGGTTATCAGAAAAAATCAACAGAATCCTACAACATTATAACCTTAATGCCACCTTTAAACCACCCACTAAACTTAAAACTATATTCAGCTCCTCTAAGGACCCTCTCCTCCCATTAGCACATCCTGGAGTCTATTGCATCCGCTGCACCTGTAACTTACCGTACATTGGTGAAACAGGACGGACAATCCCTATACGCAAAAAAGAACACATTAGACACATTAAATATAACCATTATGGTGAAGCAGGCCTCTCAGACCACGCACTCAACACCTTACACCAAATCAACTGGAAAAGCACCTGCTCCTTACACCGTACAAAAACATGGTACGAAAGAAAATTTAAAGAATCCTGCGAAATCCTGATAAACCACCCAAATATCAACAACAAAGATGGTATGAAAATTCCAAGGATCTGGATGGCACACATTCAGCCAACCTAATTTGAAAGATTCAACACAAGTCAGGACTCTAGCCAATCTGCTATTATTAGAAACCATTCCACTCCAACTGGCTGGAATGATGTTAATATAATGTTAATATATGTATATAGTAGACAACACAAATAATAGGACTTTAGCGCTGATGTATAATTTTTTTTTTTTTTTCCACCAGAGGTCAGGCCAACAATTGTGGTAGCGGTTAGTCAGTGTCTTTAACGAACCAGTATGATTGTGGTATAGCTTGTTTCCTGTGTATATTTGTACGCTCCAGAAGATGACCTTAACATAAAGGTCGAAACGTCGAATTGTAAAATTTTAGTAATAGTAAACTAAAGTTTTTATTCAAACACGGTAGTTGTCTCCATAATTTCCAAAAATGCATTCGGATCACCGTGCAAGCCTAAAAGAAAATAAATCATTTAAATACTCGTCTATGTCCGCAAAACCAGAGTCGATGTGAGAGTATTTTAAATCACAAGGGAAACTCGGTTCGAATCCGAAAAGGGCAACTGCGGGACTCTCTCTTATAGCTGAATGAATGGCAGTCGAATAATATTTGCGACAAATACATATCCCATCTCGCCACCTTGACACTCCAGATGTGAAAGGTCTCCTCCCTTTTCACTTGTTCAGTACTCTTAACAGTTGGGAAAGACTTTTCCTTCTAAAAGTGTAAAGAAGGATTTTACAAAGCGTACAATATTCCCCATGTCAGTTACAATTCACCCTCTGAACTGCTTCAAGCAGTGATGTGAGTTCTGTGTTTCCTAAAAAAAGAGCCCAAACAGCACGATTTCTGTGACAGTTCCCAAAAGATTATAACCTTTTGTTACCTAAGGAGTCTACAGGATTGGGGATTCTACTGGGTTTTAATCATATTGGTGTATGGCTGAAATGCACAATCACTGTGAAATATTCACTTGATATAAAGAGGAGTGTAGCTGCATTTTTTGTTATTCTAATTTAGTCCAAGAGCAGATAGTTGGGGATACATGTCTGGCACACTTACGAGTTATTCAGTGCAACAACAAGTGTTCCTTCGTTTTTGATCTCCTTGATTATTATCCATTACGAAAGCAAGTATTTAACTAGCCTGGTTGGCAGAGTAGTTAACGCTCTCCAGCCAATGGGCTGCGGGTTCAAATCACGCCATAGGCATAGATGTTTGTGATTATCTGTGAAAATACTAGTGATGGTGGTCGTCTTTGGATGGTGTTGGTGAGCTGAGTGGTGGAGACAGACAGCTGTAGAATAGGTGCACTCCCTCAATAAGTCTTCCCGAATTGAAGGATGACTGATTATCTCAGATACTACACTCTGCAGGCAGCTCGAGCTCAAGTATTTGCGTGGCGACCAATACACCATGGGTAAGGATTAAGTAGCATTTTCAAAAGTGCCTTCTCCTTTTTAAGTCACTAACAAATTGAGCTGCCTTTTAAAACTGGCAGCTTAATTTGTCAGTAGTCAAGCCGTAAAAGGTGATAGTGTGCAGCAAATGATAGGAGATATATTGGAAGATTTCATGGTGGTTATATGCAAAATATTACTAGCAAAATTATAATGACACATTAAATCTACATATTAAAAAAAAATAAAAATAAAAATAAAAATAAAAACATTAACTATAGAGACCTCAAACTAGTTTCAGACAAAAAAAATAATGAAAAACCCCATAATTCAATATAAAGAAAGAATTATCACCAAAGGGATAACAGATAACATATGTTATCTGTATCCCTTTGGTGATAATTCTTTCTGATAATTGATTTCCTCTAACAACAATCAATCTAAACTCCGATAATAATCTCAAATTATATGCCACGTCTTTAGCAGCAAGGAAGGATAACTCATATCGATGAGAAGCCATGAGTTACATTTGCTTCTTACGAGTCGTGCACGATTGACTTTTACCCTCACATAAAGATAACACTCACTAGTCTAAATTCTAAATGTTTGGAACTTGAAAAAGACGATTTAACATGAAAAGTATACTCACAGAGCTAATATTCAGTTGAAATAATAATATAAATAACTATTTATTGGTGTTGGAAGAATACCTCACATAATAAGAATGAAGAATATAGAAAACTATACGCACACAGATGAAAAAATATAAAATTTCAGAAATGACTAGCGTTATCGATGTGCAATTTCTTTATGATGTCAACTCAACTTTGTTTACTAAAGAAATTTGTACAGTATTTCAGATGGAATTATTGTAAGATACCATGGCAAAACCACCTTGCAGGTGGAATGAACAACTTCCTGAAACAGTTAAAAACCAGAATTCTTGAGTAGTTAAATATAATCACCAACTGAAATCGGACACTGGTTCCCTTTCCTGGACAAACTAAGAGAATGGATAACGCAATACATACATACATACATACATCTTCAAGGCCCACCTTTCCTAATTGGGTTGTGGGGGCACCAGCTGCAAGAGGAACTTCCAATGGTCACGATCCTCTGCCACCAAGCTCAGGTGTTCTGGTGGGATTCCCAAACGTGTCCACCCAAGGTTTTGGATATAATTTATCCAGCGAGTCCTTGGCCTTCCACGTGACCTCCCATCCTCTGGCTTGGCAAAGAGGGCCTGCTGAGAGAGTCTCTCTTTTGGCACTCTGACCAGGTGCTCGTACCAACTTGTGTTTGGTACGAGCACCTGGTCAGAGCATCTCTTGTGGCATTCTGACCGTACCAACGTAACTGTGATCAATACGGAGAAGCAGTGGTTGAGTATTGAGGGTGTCCCGAATTGCAGAGCTTCTGACCCTGTCGAGTCTTGTCAGGCCCGCAACCTTTCGAAGGAACCTCATTTCAGCCGCTTGGATTCGTGTCCGCATTCTTTCGGTCATTACCCAACTCTCATGATCATAGGTGAGGATGGGCACATAGACTGTATTGAAGACAGACAGCTTTTCCTTCTGGCTTAACTCCCGCTTCAATACTACTGAACGGACAAGCTCCCGCAATATTGAACTTGCTAAGCCAATTCGAGTATCTAGCTCTACGTCCCATTTTCCATCATTCGTGAATATGGATCCAAGGTATTTAAACTTCTCCACCTGCCTCATTGGGACTCCACTTACATGTAGAGTGCACTGGGATGGTTGTCTTGAGACCACAAATGTTTCAGTTTTCGCCACACTAATCTTCATTTCGGAGTCTGCACAAACAGCTACAAACCTATCCAGGGTCCGCTGGAGGTCATCTGTGGAATAGATAAGCAGAACTTGGTCATCTGCAAAAAGCAGATGTCCAATGCTACATTTTCCAATTCTGACACACTCACAGCCTCGGCTGTGCCTATCGATCCACTCCATAAATATTATGAAAAGGAGGGGTGGCAGAACACACCCTTGGCGGAGGCCAACGGAGACTGTGATAGGTTCAGTCTTTGTGCTGTTTATCCTGACATAAAACTCTGGGCATTCATATAGGGGCTTGATGCAGCTAATAATACAATTAACATGCAAATAGCAAATATTATCGATTTTCCATGAGCAAATCGAAGATATTGTCGAAATTATTTGGTAGACGTTATCTTGATTTAAACGATATCAGTTGTCAATCTTTCACAGTCTCCGTTGAAATATATAGTCTGTATTTACTCAGGTTATTGGAAATATAACTAAAATTTTATGCTTATATTGATGCTTGGAAATACAGGGTGTTCGCGATAAATTTGACAGTTTCGTAAGGAAAAAGAAAATCTTCTTTGTATCTATTAAATTTAATGAATTGACAAAAAAACATTACAGGCAGAGTTAATTACAATACTATCAACAAGATTTACTCAAAATAACCACCATTAGCATCGATCACAGCTTCAATTCTGCTTCGGAACCTCGAACAAGCTGATGCTACAGTCTCCCTGGGAAGGGCCGCAAAAACTGTTTTAATTTTATCCATTAACTGGGCTTTTGTATTACTGGAAGTGCGATTGGTGTCTTTTTCAACTGCGCCCCATACAAAATAATCCATGGGGTTAAGGTCTGGGGAGTTTGGAGGCCAAACATTTGGACTGGTGAAGTCGTAGAAATTTTCAGACAACCATTTTTGACTTTTCCCAGAGGTGTGGCAAGGGGCCGAATCCTGCTGCCATACATACGGCCTACCATTGGCTACCCTTGTTATCCAGGGCTTGACTACAGTTAGCAACTCCACGAACAAAGCCCGAATTCCAATGCCAGGGTTCTTCAACACCTGTTCCTGCAGATTTGCGAGGAATTCTGCTGTACGAACGCAATCAGATCGTCTGCTAGGGATCTTTCTTCTTGCTACATCCTCGTAGTCACCATTGCAAGTCTCTAGTTCATGCCTGATTGTTTTTACTGTATTCAGGGAGCATTGGGCAGCAGTCGTAATATCCTTATTTTGATGGCGGGCACGAATCATCATGATACAAGTTATTCTCTTCCATGATTCAGGTGGGTTCCAGCTATCCATCCTTTCTGACATCTTGTATATGAATGAAGAAGGGTCCAAACTTTTAAATGAAGAGAAGTGTGTGTTAATACATGTAACTTACGGAAAAATATAATTAATTATAAATATGTCAAATTTATCCCGAACACCCTGTATATGTATTCGTTTTAGGAAAAAAATTACAATGTATTCATTTTTATTTTTATGTATTTCTAAGTAATTACATGTTTGAAATATTATTTACAAGTACTGTATATTTACAGAGAATACTTACATTATTCTCTGTGAATATACTTGTAAATAATATTTCAGTCAAATAAGCCTGTATTTCTAAACTTAAATGAACAAATTTTAGTGTTGACGTGTTCTTCATATTTAAATAAATAAATAAATAAATAAATAAATAAAATATATAAATATATATATATATATTTATTTTATTTTATTTTATTTTATTTATTTATTTATCGTTCAGACCACCCTTGTACATATATATATATATATATATATATATATATATATATACAGGGTGTTCGGGATAAATTTGACATATTTATAATTAATTATATTTTTCCGTAAGTTACATGTATTAACACACACTTCTCTTCATTTAAAAGTTTGGACCCTTCTTCATTCATATACAAGATGTCAGAAAGGATGGATAGCTGGAACCCACCTGAATCATGGAAGAGAATAACTTGTATCATGATGATTCGTGCCCGCCATCAAAATAAGGATATTACGACTGCTGCCCAATGCTCCCTGAATACAGTAAAAACAATCAGGCATGAACTAGAGACTTGCAATGGTGACTATGAGGATGTAGCAAGAAGAAAGATCCCTAGCAGACGATCTGATTGCGTTCGTACAGCAGAATTCCTCGCAAATCTGCAGGAACAGGTGTTGAGAACCCTGGCATTGGAATTCGGGCTTTGTTCGTGGAGTTGCTAACTGTAGTCAAGCCCTGGATAACAAGGGTAGCCAATGGTAGGCCGTATGTATGGTAGCAGGATTCGGCCCCTTGCCACACCTCTGGGAAAAGTCAAAAATGGTTGTCTGAAAATTTCTACGACTTCACCAGTCCAAATGTTTGGCCTCCAAACTCCCCAGACCTTAACCCCATGGATTATTTTGTATGGGGCGCAGTTCAAAAAGACACCAATCGCACTTCCAGTAATACAAAAGCCCAGTTAATGGATAAAATTAAAACAGTTTTTGCGGCCCTTCCCAGGGAGACTGTAGCATCAGCTTGTTCGAGGTTCCGAAGCAGAATTGAAGCTGTGATCGATGCTAATGGTGGTTATTTTGAGTAAATCTTGTTGATAGTATTGTAATTAACTCTGCCTGTAACGTTTTTTTGTCAATTCATTAAATTTAATAGATACAAAGAAGATTTTCTTTTTCCTTACGAAACTGTCAAATTATCCCGAACACCCTGTATACGAGGGTGGTCTGAACGATTCTCGTCCTCGACCATAGATGGCAACACTATCGGTAAGATTTTTCTTTTTCTAAGTTGGTTGGTACAGTTATCATAAGTATTCATGTGAAATTGCGAGTCATTCTATCAATTAGTTTTATTTTATACTGCAGTCTTAAGGAAAAGTGTTGTCTGTATCCCTTGAAATGATAAAAGTGAGTATCATGCGTTTAACAAGTTCTTTGGAAAACAAGGTGTAAGGTTAAAAGAAATTCATTTGAAGTTCATAAAGTTTGTCACTCTTCTCCTTCGTTTTCGGCAATTAAAAAGAGCAGCTGAGTTTAAAGGTGGCCGTGCCAGCCTTGAAGATGATCCACGTGAAGGACGTCTAAAAAGTGTAACAACTCCAGAAATGATTGATCAATTGCAAAATATGGTTTTGGATGACCGGCAAGTCAATTTGCGTGAAATTGCTGAAACTATTGGCATTTCAAAAGAATATGTGGGGATGTATTTTCCATGAAGAATTGCAAATGAAAAAAGTTTGTGTAAAATCGATGCCGCGCTTGTTCACAACACATCAAAAACGCACTTGCATGATAATCTCTCAACAGTGCTTGGAGCGTTTTAACAAGAATGAAACAGATTTTGTGCGTCTATTTATTACTATGGATGAGAGTTGGATGCACCATTACACACCAGAATCCAAACATCAGTTAAAAACAGCGGACAGAAGCCGGTTGTTCAGTGCCAAAGAAGACAATGTCTATAAGATTATTACACTTTTTTATATAAAATCTTTGTCAAGTAGCTTTTTTATCCTCCTACATGATTCGCCAATTTTTCTATTGGCATCCTCAGGGAATATAAACTAGTAAGCTAAAATGAAGGTTACAGACTAGGTTATAACTGATAGTTCTAATTCATACAAAAAATTGGTATTGTGCGTGACAATGCGCGTGTCTCGTTAACGTGATTTATTCGTTATGTGTCATGACGTAATTGTTATGAAAGTTCATTTCTTTGATTTTAATGATCTGATTAAAGTTTTCCAAATTTCTGGTAAAATTAGACCTTGATTCTTGTTTAGGTTTTCAGTTTCACAGGCGACTATAGCTGCTTCTTTAAAAGTTCTTGAATGGTAGTTATCTTCTATGTATGGCATAAGGCTCTTATCCCACTCAATGTGATGGTTAGTAGAGGCAAAGTGGCATGAAAGACCTGAAATGTCTTGTCTGTTATTTCTGACATATCCTATGTGTTCTTTCTTTCTCGTTTCAAAGCTTCTCGAGGTCTGACCTACATAACTAATACCACATGAGCAAGGTATATTATATTCTCCAGAGTACTTGTAGAATGGGTGAGGTTCTTTCGGTGATCTTAAAAATTTTGTATGAATTATAACCATCAGTTATAACCTAGTCTGTAACCTTCATTTTAGCTTACCGGTTTAGAAAACTTGGCGAAACATGTAGGAGGATAACATAAAGCTACCTGACAAAGATTTTATATAAAAAAGTGTAATAGTTTTATAAATAATAGTCAAAAAAAATTCAACATACATGAAGACAAAGTCTGTTCCATCAGAAAGGTCATGGCATCGGTGTTTTGGGAAGCTAAAGGAATTGTATTTATTAATTATCTTGAAAAGAGTAAAAATATAACCGGGAAATATTATTCCGATCTTTTAACCAGATCAGACGAAAAAAATTCCTGAGAAAAGAATTTATTCGTTTGCAGAAAAAAAATCACCTTTCATCAGGACAATACACCTACTTACAAAGGTGTTTTAGCAATTGGAAATATAAGGTATCTGCACTCTGAATTGTTGGAACATCAACCCTATTCCTCCAGATTTGGTTCCATCTAACTTCTGTCTCTTCCCAAAACTAAAACTCTCCTCGCTGGTCAGCGGTTTACTTCGAATCAAGAGTGATCGCAGCTGTAGAGGGGTATTCTGCAGATCTTAATGAGAATCTCTACATTGACGGCATAATCGTGCAGGAGCATCATTGGAATAAATGTATTAGTCTTAAAAAGGTCATGTTGAAAAATAAAAATAATTTTGAAATTATAAATTCGTTTTTTCATTGCTAGGCCGAGAATCTTTCAGACTACCCTCATATATAAACGATTATTGAAAACATACAGATATCTGCTTAATTATGCATGCATAAAATATTTACCTTTGCAAAACTCAAATCGTAGTAGTGTTTTCACTACTGTGAAATCAATGCAGTGAGTGAAAAAAAAAAAAAAGTGGGGAACATTGATATCCAATAATTAATTATTTTAGAACACTGAAACTAAACTAAAAATTCCTATAGTCTAAATTATGGATGAAATACCACTTAAAATACCAATTCTTACTGCCATCTGTGAAATTAAAGCAGGGAATGAAAACAAATTATGTGGATGTTTGTGGGGGATGGGGGGAAACCACTGATACCCAGTAATTGTTTATTTTAGAGAAATGTGAACTGCTATCTATTGTCAAGTAAACGTGAATGTAAAAAAGAAACGCTCCTGGCACCTTCTATTAACTCTATTAAAAATTCTCATAGTGAAAATTAAGATGAAATACTACACGTTTAAATTATTCGATAAGTCGTGCTGCCACCTATAGACAAATATTCTCCAATAATTCCACACTCGAGTCAAAGACACCAGCATGTGAACAATAATCTCACCCAGAATCCTACACTGTAACCATTACCCATAATGCCACACTCAAACTAAATCCCACCTGACGTCATTGACTGATAACAGCACCAGTGCACATCACAGAATTCCATGTTCGAACCAAAAGGCCGAATGTGTCTTCATCGACAGATGGGGGATCATCAGACCATAGCCCAGAATTCTGCAATCAAACCATTACCAGAATTCCATACTCGAACAATTACCCAGAATTCCACACTGAAAACAATGACATAACATGATGTCATAGACAGCTCGGGGCCCCAGGGAAATTCCAGGGATTCCATACTCTAAACATCGCCCAGAATTCCATTGTCAAATCATTACCTATAATGTACCACTACAACCAAACAAAAAGAGGGAGCTCACACAACTCATGCATCAAGGGTACAGATGATGTCACAGATGCCCACTACAATGACTTCGCGAAACTACATCTCAAAAACGACGTCCCTAACTACATCTCAAAAATGATTTCACTAACTTCTAGATATTAATGACGTCTTCATCTACATCTGATAACAACAGACAGGGATGGCAATGATATCACCTTCCACCATTTACCTTACCCCTATTTGGTTCTTAGGGACCGGACATCTGAGAGCTTTCTACGTTAATTAATTTTTAATTATCATCTACAGTTGTCTGCTTGGTTAGCCTAGTGGCTTTTCGCTTCGAAACCACATGCCTAGGAAAGGAATGAAAATTCCTCGGTTCGATTCCCGTCGGCGACGAGAGGAGCTTAAGGATCTTCCCCAGTCATAGCCAAGTTAGTCGGTCTTGGGAGTGAACAGCACGTTTTTCTTCCCAGTTTATCTAGGGATTTTCATCCCACAAACAGGCAATCAGTCCCCGTGAACACACACGGATACAGTCCGGAATACCTAAGACGATCCCTCCAACCATAGGTCTGAATTATTAGCTATGCCGGTCCCGAGCCCAGATAAAAATAGGGGGAATTGAGGTGGTGCAATACTTCTCCTTAAAAGGGGCTCATGGCCGTTGATTCACTATACGAAATAAAATAAATAAATTAAATCTCCAATTAAAACTGTCTTGTTTGGTTATTCGTACTTCAAGGAAGAAATAACTACCAGAGTGATAATTCGTAGCAGAAGAGAATCTCTAATTTTCAGAAGCATTTTGATGGATAAGAAAAATATTGCAGTCATTTTAGCATGATATAAGCTCTGAAATATATTGACAAGTGCCCTCTTGTTATGCATAACCAGTAACTACGCCATTGTATCTTCTTGGTCCTCGAATTACAGAATGGTAAGTAAGCTAATATCCGTTGACCCAAAAATGATTTTATATAGTACTATGGTTATCTGTGCACTCGGACTATAACCAATACTGTTCGTTTGTGTAATTTTGTGCCTAAATCATTCCAATTTCATGAGGTATTCCAACAACTCCTACAAAACCCCAACAGAAACCGTCTCTTTCAGGTTCCTGCTACTCGGATAATGCGGTATATTTATTAACAACCATTTGTTATTTTGTTAAGATGACTGCAAACATCTGTAATTTAAGCTGGTAACAGTTTCATTGTCTTCATCTTTCCTGAATAAATGTGTTTTTGCTCGTTTCTACAAATTCGATTTCTATTCACTTGGCAATAAAGAGTGCATTCATGTGGAATTTATGTCAATCAAAAATACATAATCCAACTTGAATATTGTTATAATTGTAGCAATACTCACCCATTCTGAGCAGCGCTATTCATGCAGTTAACCACCTTAGGTGATGCTTGCCTGTATTTTAGTTTCTCCTCGAGTGATACAACAGCCCCACTCTTCAATTTCTTTGTATGAAACACAAATAATTCAACTTAATCTGCAAAGTATATTTTATCTCTACATATGTAAACTAATAATTACTCTAAGAATCTTCATCTGAAAATTTAAATTCCTCATTACATACAACACTCGCATTCTGAAAAAGAGCTCACAAAATTCAAAGCTTACATTGTTTACATAAGCAGCTGATTACATTTTTTGGAAAGAGGCCATAGACAGAAATACACCTCCCTCTTTCAGTAGTAATAACAAGAGCACTCTGCTAGTAAATGTATCTGGATTTACTTGGAAGATCCGAAAGCGAATAGGAAAGATAAATTTGCAATGATTTCATCATATACTGCGATTTTGTATTATTGGAATAAAGTAGACACCGAAATTTATTATTATTATTATTATTATTATTATTGTTATCCTAATTTTGAGTGCTGGAAAGTGAACAGAGTTCACCGTAGTCACCAATGAGCAAAGAACAAAGGACATCGCCACCTTGAATGTTGCTCAAGGGAAGAAAGTTGAGTCATGAAGTGCAATAAATCCATGACTGATCTATTGTCCTATGGAAATCATATAACCTGCAGGGAATCAGGAAATGCCTTAAGAATCTTCAGTTTACATATTATGGCCTTTCAGAAACAACATGGCAATGCAAATGAAATGCAAACCGAGAGGTATGAAGTGCCTATACTGCAGAGAGAACAAAGAAACGCCTTCACCTTACGCGCAAACGTTTACACCAGAGGGAGAATCGGACGATGAACTGAACAGACAAAAAAAAAAAAATATATATATATATATATAGAGAGAGAGAGAGAGAGAGGTTAGTCTTATTATTTGAATTCCTAAATTTATTAATAGAAAAAGGTTTAGAGAACATAAAAGCCAGCTTAGTAGATCTTGTCCAAGAACTCTTTGATAAACAGAACAAACAAATTACAAACAAAAAAAATTAGCGAATATGAGGATTTTGGTAAATATAATAATTCAACAGTTGAAGAAGTTTCTCAAACCGTAAACGACATTAAAATCAGCATTAACTTACTAACTGACAGGCTATACAAATTGTTGAAAGAGACATCCAAACTCCATCAAGAATTTAATTCCCTAAAACTACAATACGAACTTTTAAATCAGCAATGAAGATCTTGTCAGAAACGGCCTTCCTGAAACTGCATCCACAGAAAATCTCAGTGACGTAGTTTTAAAGTTATGCCATGCAACTTACATCTCCCGATACAGAATAATGACATTCAAACCGTAAATCGGATTACCAGGAAGAACAATAAACAAAGCTTGCCACAACTCGTACCACTCATACTTTGTCTGAGAAGCAAGTCCACAAGACACAATCTCATAAAAGCCAAAAGACAGAAAAAACAGTTGCCAAAGACGTAAACGAATCTAAAGACAACACATTAATCTTTCTATCTGAGTATTTAACACCGTTCAATCAGAATCTGTTGTACCAATCAAGAAAAGCAAAAAAAAAAAAAAAAAAACATTATAACATTTTGTGGATCAGAGATGACAAGATATTCTTGAGGATGTCACAAACTTCAAAGTCGATCCAAATGAAAAGCTCGGAAGACATAGATAGTCTGCCAGAGTGAAACAAAAGACTCCTAGTTAGTTAAAAAAGAAGACCTCAACACAACAAAATGAATGTGAAGCATCAGACAGATGTAATAACACCATAATACATCAGCAATTGTACTTTTGACATGGTCGATGCATGGAAACGACACACAGTACAAACGAGAAGACGCTCCATCATGCATGTTAACATCAGAACCATCTGAAAACATTGGTTATTGTTACTGTGTTATTCCTCAGGCTTATCTGAGGAATTACACTGGAGTTATTCACGTATAGGTCCTAACAGAAGTATCCGTAACTAATGATGATATGACTTCTTTAAAAATTCCAGGCTTTCAACAATATAGATCATGGCACCAAACAAAAAGAGATGGTAGAATATTAATATTTGTCGAACATAAATGAATAGTAAAAGAAGCCGTTTATATGTTTTAGCATGCTGAAGCCGTTCGCGTTGAAATAATTCATACCGTCAATCGACAGTATCACATAACAGTAAATGTTATTTACAGGTCACGAAAATTAAACGCGATAAAATTCTTGCATGAACTCGAGCATATTTCACGCCAAGAAATATGCTTGACCAAATACTTAATGATAATCGGCGAAATAAACATAAATATTGCAAACGAAAACCAGAACAACATTGTACAATACCTAGACACGCTATTCATGTATAATCTAATACCAACAATAATATCGATTACCAGAGAAGATATTTTCGGAAATACGATCACTGCTTCGTGACTAGATCATATAAACATCCGAGCACCACCAAACAGTTACGCTACATCAGTCATAAAGTGCAAAGTAGTAGACCATTACTTCACCGCTCTAAACCTGCACACTAAGACAATAGCAATGCAATGTACCACGTATGAAAAGCAACACACAACAGAACAATAGACGAAGAAATAGTCAACTACCAAATAAGTAAAACAGACTGACTACACATGGCATCACCAGATTCAACAGATATCCTATAGAACAACATCAAACTCACACTGGAAGAAATATATAAGAACGATGCAAAGAAAGTCAGAATTCGTTCAAGAACAACTCAAAATCCTTGGATAACACAAAACGTTATCCTAGAAATACACAGAAAGGACGCTTTATGGAAACAATTAAAGCGATATCCAAATAACACAGCTTTAAAAACTGAATATAAGATAACAAGGAATCGTCTTACAAAATAAATAAGAAATGAAAAAAAAAAGAAACTACTACAGAGACAAATTAACCTCTGCACAAAACAACCTGAAACAAACCTGCATCTGATCTAAAAGATGTTAGATTGTGCTCCCAATTCCATCTCCTCTGAAAATAATAAAACACGGCTTCATGAAAGACGCAAAATCTATCCAACAACGAGCAAGTGACTTTAAAAAATACTTTGCAGACCCCATCCAAGAACTGCATAGAAATATTCCTCCAATCACAAAATGTGATCCTCCACTTGGACCACAATCAAAAGAGACATTATGGTTCCCAACTAAAAGAAGCAGAACTTCTCTCTGTAATGAATCAAATCAAACCAAACAAAGGACCAGGAATTGATGGTATCAGACCTAAGCTAAGCATATCAAGAAACACGCACCTAGCTTACGTCCTATCCTACTAAAATTAATAAATAAAATATTCAAACAGAACTGATACCAAGTATATTAGAGACTGGCATAATCACACACATAAAAACACGGAGAAAAATTATGCAATTAGAGACTCATAGCAACACTACCAATTATCAGTAAAATTGTGGAACGGATCGTACTCAAGAAACTCACAGCATATACAGAGAACTTTCATATTATCCCCAAAACACAATACTGTTTTCAGAAAAATAAGGGAACCACATATCTCTCGGAAGACGCTACGGATATAATTAATACCGCCTTAGACAAAAACAAAATTGTCAGCGTTTGACACACTCACAGACCAAACCTCAATAGAAAAGCTGAAGCATGTCGGAATAGATGGGTCTCTGCACAGGTGGTTTACAAACTTCCTTCAAAATTGAAAGCATATCACAGGAATCGGGTCAAAGTGAAGTAGAGAGGTACCAGTTACCTGTGGAGTGGCACAGGGAGCTGTACTCTCACCAAATCTATTCAACATTTATATGAACGATATTAATCAGCTACCTTTCAAAGGAAATATCTTCCATTACGCAGAGAATCCACCTATAATATCCATCCATAATAACACAAACATAGCCCAAACAAATATTCAAAATGACATAAATCTGATCATAGACTGGCTAACCAAAAACTCCATATACCTAAACTCAGATCGGCAAAATTAATGATATTCAGAAATCCACTGACCTGACCAGTTGATAACAAATATATAACCATTCACTCTGAAACATAAAAAATACAAAGAACAGAAAAACCACTACAATCACTCATGTTGAAATGATTCGATACCTTAGAATTTACTTCGATGCAGGTATGAACTGGAATAGCCACATAAACCATTTACAAAATAAATTCCGAAAACAATAACTGACAAACTCTACAGGTTAAAAGACATAATTCCCACTGCTAAAAACACTAATATACAAAGCACTGTACAAAAATGTCCTAAGATATGCCATAACAACATATGCTTTCTGTGCAGCCCACAAACTAAATAGAATGTTGTTGTTACAGTAGAAAATGATAAAACTGATTATTTGGGAACAAAGAGACAATATCAACTTTATATACACTACAAGTTCAGAACACAAAATACGATAGCAAAATAGGTATGCCACTATGCAGCTTTGCTAAAACATTATTTCGACGCCAACTACAGGACAGTCAGAAATACATACCGTATAACAAGATCTCAGACAATTAATTGTATCACATATAAATACGATAATCACCACGAAAGGCCACACGAAGCTTCTACATCCCAGACACTAAATAAATTACCTTTTGAATACAGGAATCTTAAAAACTACAACAGCCTCAAAAGAGCCGTAACGAAATACTATGAACAAGAAACACGCACCCAATATACCATAAAAAATTAATGAAATTAATTTTTTATGGTATATTCGTTATACAATATATTCGTTCAGGCTTCCAGTTCAGCGACTCGTCAAGACATTCCAAATTATCCTGTGTGTGTGTATGTGTGTGTGTGGGTGTGGGTGTGGGTAGATGGGTGGGTGGGTTATATTTAGACTTTAGAAGGCATGGGGAGATGAAATCCGCGAAAAAGAGATTTAGTACCGAAAGTCGCCGATAGGGGAAAGTTTGGTGCTGACTGAGCCGAAAGCAGTCAAATATTTGCAGTGTACGCAGGTAAAAAGGATTATGCAAATTTTACTGTGCGTACGTGACAGGAGCGCCACCAATTCCACTTAAAAAGGAATTGGGAATGTTCAGGCATTTATTCGAATGACTGACGAATTGTGCTCAATACGCGTCCTACCTTGCCTTAGCGTGCTTTACTTCTTAAGTTGTTTTACCTTAAACAGTGAATGCCGTTGCGACCCTTTGTGAATTTAGAAGGCTTCATAACCTAGGTAGAGGTCCTATGTCAGCTGTAGAACTGAAGAAACTGGATCTGTAGGAGTTAGACCTGACATCAGGGCCGAATTTAGACTTGCTGAGACCCTAAGCTAAACAAAACCCAGAGGTCCCCTACTGTTTTAATTTACATCAACTGGTCTCGGAAAAATTTAATATACGTAAGCCTTTTTAATATATGAAAATATATTGTATTTTAAATTTTATTAAAAAAAATGAAGTATGCGTTTACAAAATCACAGAAATAATTATATAATTAAAGGCTTTTAAAAACGACAAATAAGGATCAAAGAACAGAAAGTTTTAAATTAAAATAGGAAAACAAAAAGTAAAAATTAAATTAATATAACAACATAATTGAACATGAATATAAAAATTGATCTTTATATAAAATATACAAAATTCCAAATAACACACAGGTACACATATATGTAATAAATTAATAATGAAAATATGCAGTGTTTCAATTGTTATAATACAACAATCTTTAATAGAAATAATTATATTATATAATCCTCCAAAAGGCTCTAAGATATAACTTAAAACATTTTCTATTTTGATTTCCCAAAGGCAAAATCATTAATTATGACATCAACAGATGTGCTACGTAACATCGCTTTCTATACACATGATGCTAAGTGCAGACAATATTTCTTTTTTTTTTTTATCAATTTTTATGTTTTTTTGTTTTTTTTATTTGAGGCCCGGCAGATTGCGAGCCCCTAAGCTGTAGCTTTTTTAGCTTATACGTAAATCCGGCACTGCCTGACATAGGATGGAAAGCAGTGCAAGAAGAGATAGTAACACATGTTTCTACTGCGGTGTTCGACAACACAGGGACAAGTACCGGTCCAAGCGCTCGTGCTGTAGCTCGCAATATTGACATGGCTTATGGTACAGTCTGAAAAATCTTACAGAAAATGCTTCACTTCTATCCGTATAAATTCAGTCGTATGCAAGCACTAACTACTGCAGATTATGATAAGCGCTAACCTTCGCGCTAACGTTTCTTGCGTGAATGGAGGTTGACAATGACTGGCCTTGGAGAATATTGTGGAGTGATGAGGCTCATTTTTTTCTGAATGGGTCTGTCAACACTCACAACTGCAGAATTTGGGCATCTGAACATCCCCAAGCGATCCAGCAAGTACCTCTGCATTCTCTAAAATTAACCGTGTGGTGTGGCTTCACAGCCGATTTCATAATAGGACAGTACTTTTTTAAGCATATTACCCCTACAGGTCCTATAACCTGCTCCATTACTGGAGAGATTTTTCGACGAATGCTGAAAAAATTATTTTCATTCCTGCATTGCAGCAAAGACAATGTTTGGACTCCATACTTTTTATGCAGGATGGAGCACACATATTGAAAGTTCAGTACAGTGCCTTTTACGCTAGCATATCAGTAATGAGAGGGTTATCAGTTAGTTCTTTCCGAAGACATGGCCGCCTCGACCCCCAAACGTCACTCCTTGTGACTTTTGGCTGTGGGGGTATTTGAAATCCGTTGTGTATGTTGGTGGCGTTCCCAACTTGCATGTGTTGAAAGAGAACATAAAACGGGCTGTTAGGAACATCCAATCCGACTCCTTACGCTCAGTTGGAGAGCATGTCGCACACCGGATGCAATTTGTTGTACACTAGAAAGGTCAGCACATTGAAAATCGTGTGTATGGTCCAGGGGACCCTGATTCTGATGAATAAAACATTAATTCCTGTGAGTTCAATCACTACATTAATTTCTATGTGTCTAGCAAGTTGTTGTTTTAGCTTAATTATTATTATTTTCATTATCATTGTGACGAGCCACATATCCAGCTGGAATGAGTTACGCGGCTGTCGCTTACACCATCGAAATGTTATTATTCCATTTTAGTTGCTTTTAATGTAATTATCCGCTTCTTTTCGGCTACACCAGTGCCAAAATTTCCACTATCGGCGACTTTTGATACTAAATCTTTTTTTCGCGGAAATCATCTCGGAATGATTTTTCGCGGAATTTTTATTTTGCAGCTCTTAAATACATTAAATGAAAATTGTAAATATATATATAACTCATTGTTAAGTGTATAAATGCTGTAAAAAAGCAATATTATTCAACCACAGAAACAATAAATTACCAACTACACACACTCTGAAATTATTATTATTATTATTATTATTATTAGTGTGAATGTGAGTGTAAGAGCGTCAATGTTACATAAATTTCTTAATGACGGGAATGGGCTTTGTCACGGAAATATTGAAGAGGAGAGAAAGATTCAACTTTGTGTTTATCCGATTCGGACCCATCAAATATGTGCAAAGATGTCTACCTGTGTAAGGCACTAGAGAATAATAGAGTTGTGCAAGTTGCCAAAATGTGTAAGGCAGACTGTAGACAATACAATACAAAAGAACAGACAGGTAGATTATTATGTCTATACACGAATGCTAGGAGTATCAGAAACAAAGGGGTAGAGTTTGTTGCGCGAGAGGGCATCCTTGGAAGCTGAGAATGAGGACCGCTAAGTAGAGACAAGAACTAGATTTTTCTCTAGGGTGTTGCGTGATTGGAAAGGATTGCCATCGGATGTTGTGAATGCAAGTAGTTGAAGGAATTCAAGAATAAGTATGATAGCTGGTGTGTGTAGTATGCTGGCTCCCTCGATGAGTCTCTGACTCCCTGGAAGTTTCCCTTAATAATAATAATAATATTTTTTTTAGAATGAATGGAATAAATTTATTGTTATTCATATATAAATATATAGGGTATTTACAAATATATAATTCAGAGTAAGCACAAATATATAAACATATATAAATTATAATAAGAATTCTGCATTTTTTGAAATTCTACTAATGTATTTACAATAGATAAAAATAATTTTTTATAATAATGAAATATGTTTAGAGTGAGTATGTTTATAAACTATTTACTCAATTACAATAATCACCTTTAGTGACATTCCTACTTTTATTTTTGCAAAATTCAGGACTTAGCGCTGTATATGAGATTATTTTTCTACATTGGATTTCCATTAAAATTTTGATAATAATACTTTTCTGCATCTATATTTACAAGACGTGTTCTTCTAATATTAAGAATGAGATTGCATGGAATTTTTGAACAATGGATAATAATAATGTTATAATGTCTCAGATGTCATACATACTTATATTCAATACAGAATGCTAGGAAAATATCTTATTTAAATTGCATAAATAATGTTATTAATAATGTGGTTTAGATCTTTTTTTTTCACATTCATATCTACAATGATCCATTTAATTTACAATGACTCATTTTTTATTAAATCGATTATGATATTTACTTGTATCTTTGGGTGGCTTCTTCCTCAAGACTTTGCAGAGCTTATCTGAATAATGTTATCAGTATCTTTATTTTTATATACATCTTACTGAGTATTTTGTTACATAATCTGCAGTCTCTGATTATAAGCATTAGGTTTAGATGAATGAGGCCGTTTGATCCCACATACTTCGAAGCTTGGGTTAGCTTTTTTGAAGAGAGTGGGATTAGCTTTCACTATTTATGTTGTTGTTACTGTTTATGGATAGGATGTAGACATTGGATGCTGGTGATTTGTGATGTGCATATTAGTGTTAATGGTATATTAACTTTGTTGGTATATTTTCCAGAGTTCGTGTTTTAATGTTCTGTAGTTATCTTCGTGTTTTAAATTTCTTCGTAAGTTATTGGGTAGCGTTGCTATCTGATGTGATCTCAGAAAAGAATAAGAGTTGTTGAAGGGTATAGGGATGTAAGGAGTTGTTGTAGGTCGTGTTATACAAAAATTGTCTCTGTTGTTTCGATAGGTGATGATGAAGTAATTCCTTATTAATGTTATTTAGTATTTCAAGTTTTTTATGCTCAGGATTCTGTGTATCGCCATGTGTTTGTCGGATATTGGTTGATGCGTGTAAGGTGTCCAGATCACTGTTGACACGATTTTCCTGTGTAATATTTCTAATTTTGTTAAGTGGCTGTTTGATGGGTTTCCATAGAATGTTATATCGCATCTGAGTAGTGACTCGCAGACACCGTGATATAGGAGTTTTTTTATGTTAGATGAAATAATGTCTTTTACTTGGAAGTGTTTTGCTGCGATGATGCGGAGTTTGGTGTGTAGGTATTCTATATGTTTTGTCCATTTAAAGTGGGAATCTGTGCAGAGACCAAACTATTTTGCGTGTGTTACATGTTTGATTTCGGGATATTGGAAGGTTTTTTTGTTGTTAATGCAGCGGTATGTGTGAAAGTGCATCGATAGTAATGCGGGGTGTATGATTCTTCGGTTGTGTATTATAAACATCTGTGTTTTGGTGCCGTTGAATAGAATTGCGTTTTGGTAGTAGCATGTTGTGATTTCATATAGGTCTTGTTGTGCTTTACAGAGGCGTATTCATGTTTGTGTGGATTGCTAGAAGTGCGGGGTCATCTGTAAAATGAAATATCTGACTTTTTATTGCCATGTTATGAACATCTAATGATGTTCGTATTCAACATATACATTTATATGTATATGTTGAATACGGTGGGTGATAATGTGGCGCATTATCATCCACCGTATTTTTTTTATATACAACGTGTTTTTTTTGTATACTCCGGCTGTGACATATACCTATTTTTGTTACTCGTGTTCTGTTTGAGAGGCAGTTTCCGAACCATGTATTTTCCTCTTATACGTATTGAGTATAGTTTGGTGAATAGTATATCATGTTCATGTATATCAAATACTTTAGCTAAGTCAAGCAGTATAACGATGGCAAACTTGTTTTTATCGAGAGCTTTGTTTTTTTGCGTCGGCGATGTCTTCTAATAATGTGATGGTGCTTTTTTGTTTTCTGAAAGTCTTATTTTTTTGTGAGATGATGTTGTACTTTTGTTAATAGTTCTGTAGTTTGGTGTGTGTTATTTTTTCTACAATTTTTAAAAATGACTGGTAGGGTAGCTGTTGTTCTGTAGTTCTGAGTATCGTTTCTTTTACCATATTTGTAAATCAGAGTAATTATTGCAATTTTGCAAACTACAATAGCCAGAAAAGAGTATACTATGAAATAGAAACACGCACCCAAAATACCATACAAACTTAATGAAACACAATACATTCGTATGCTTCCAGTTCAGCGATGCATCAAAACATTCCAAGTTATTTGTGTGTGTGTGTGTGTGTGTGTGTGTGTGTGTGTGTGTGTGTGTGTGTGTGTGTGTGTGTGTGTGTGTGTGTGTGTGTGTGTGTGTGTGTGTGTGTGTGTGTGTGTGTGTGTGTGTGTGTGTGTGTGTGTGTGTGTGTGTGTGTGTGTGTGTGTGTGTGTGTGTGTGTGCGTGTGCGTGTGCGCGTGCGTGCGTGAATTTCTCAGTCAACAGTTACAGTAGAAATCAAACCTATTAAACATCATTCTACTTCCTTACACAGCAAACAAACCAATAAATAATATCTAACTGGTTTCATCCTGAGATAATCTTGACAAATGAGCTTCGAGGATTAAACCTGAGAAAACACATCTCATCCAAGATCAAGGAAAAAATGAAAAAAAAAAAGGAGAAAAAATCCTTATATCACATTTAAATGATGAAGTTACACCTCTTAAATGTACTAAAAAAATCAAAATTGTAAATATATATAACTATCGTTAAATGAATAAATGCTGTATTATTATTATTAATACATTATAGGGGGAAAAAGAAAAGGAAAAAACATCGGTACGAATTTCATTGCTACAAACAAACAAAAAAAAAAAAACAGAATTAAACCTGATTTCAATATGTAATCTTTGGTGTTGTAAATCTGTAATCATAATTTTAATAATAATAAAAAAAATTGAATTTTCTTTAAAAGAAATTATGAAATCAAGTATGTATCATATGTAATCAAATGCATGTAATATATGTATCACTTGCATGAAATGCATGTTATGTATGTATCATATGTAATCAAATAAAGTAATGTAATGTATCATATATAATACTACTAATAATAATAAATATTATTCTTATTTTACGAGCACCTACATAGCGTCCGAAGATTGATCGCTGGAGATTGTGTAGATAATAAAATCAACTGCACAATCCATTTCGCCTCTCCTTAAATCCTTGAAAAGACAAAGACTCTCGCAATCGATTACACTCATACACAACACTCCAAGTAGATAGTGTAGTCCTGACACCCCTAATAACCACACCTTTATTCAACTTCCAGGGATGACCCTTCTAGCCAAATGCTGAAACGTTTTCCCAGCATCAATTCCCTTTTCTTATAGGGAATATTCCACAAAAAACTCACCATTTTGGTTACTCGCCTCTGAACCTCTCAACTGCTTCTTCATCCCCATGAAACCCAGGGCACCAGACTTGAGCACAGCTCTTGAGATCCAGATAAGAACGTATCGTGTCCTTATAATGAGCAATATGAACTTCCTTATTTCTACTTGTTAATGAGTTTTTCAATAGCCAATTAATCTTATCGGCTACCTTAGCAATATTTCCTCTAAGCTGTAACTCTCTTTGTACCACCATCCTTAAATCTCTAAAACCACCATTTGTCAGCCATCACACTGAATGCGGAGTTTCGGTTGAAACATGAATCTACACAAAGCATTCAGAATCTAGGCTCACAACATTGGTTTATATAGTAGGACGACAATAATCGAGTAGTATTTTAACCAAACCAAACAATTGAACCAATGCAGCATTATCTTTAATGATGTAAAGAGCGTGGTGGTTAATGGGACCTGGAAGCATGAAATTCCGTGTTACGAGCTTTAAATCAAGGTACTCCCTCTACCAAGCAGATAATCCGGTGATCATCTGTTATCAGAGTGAGTAAATCCAACTGTGAAATTCAAAGGAGGCTGTGCGATCGTGTTTTTTTTTTCCTCTGACCTCTGTTTATGGTGCCAGAAAAAATTGAACTTCGAGAGTATCTGAATATTCTGGACAATTCAATGCTTCTTACTTTGTGGTTTCTATGGAACTGACCATTGTCTCTTTCAGCAAGACAATGCACCTTTCACAAGTTGCTGCAGTAACTACGTGGTTTGTGGAGATGAATATCACCACACTTGACTGGCCTCCACAGAGCCCTGAGATGAACTCGATTGAATTTCTATCAGATGAATTGAAGCATTCGGTGAGGTCAAGGAATATCTGCCCTAGAACTCATGGACCTTTTTCTGTAGATGCCTACAGGAAGAAACGGTCCAAAATTCCGATTGATTGCATAAATGGTCCAAAGTTCTTATTGATTGCTATCGTTTGATTGTGGAACGCATGCCCCAAAGGATTGCTGAAGTGACTTCAATGAAAAGAAAAATGCTTATATATATACGTATATATATATATACTTCTTTCTGTATAGCGTGTAGAAGCGAGTGTATGCACCCATATTCACTCCCTAGCTTGTGTGCGGTTTACATTTTTGAATGGGTAGGGTGTGGAGAATCCCTCTTTCTGTTCTTGTACGATTCCCATTAAAACAACTCATCATGTTCTTGAAATTCGTGCATCTCATTACCACTGTAACATTTGAAAGATAAGCAGAAACCTCGTTGTTAGCATTATATTCAATCCAACGTTCATTGAAGTGCGCAGTATGTGAATCAAAACAGGGCGAAATTCCATCTTACTGCTATTTCGCAGTAAAAAAGGTTCGAGTGGTAATCAATGTAATATTGAGTTCAAAATTAGACTGAAAAATGCTCTGAGATTTCCGAATAAATTTGTACTTTCCATTCTTATTAAATTGTGAGGAACACTTTTAAAAATTCAGAGCACAGTTTTGCTTACTGGCTCTATTGATGACGTTTGTTTATCGCATTTTTTGTACTGACAACAGTAACGTCAAAGAATATTACAAAAAGAAATATGAGCATAACTTTTTTATTTTTTTTTTCAGATCATCATATAAACTAGAACATACTAGAATGACATTCCGCACAGAATTTTGAAGTGCTCGTAGTCAGTCGTGATTGTGTTGAACGCTTATCCGTGATTAAAACACGGCGTGAAAAGCCTTTATACATTTGGAATTGAAATCGAGCAGTGGCAAATTCTCAATGAATGCTTGCTATACTTGCTGCGCAAGTTCATTAATTGAGAAAGAAGTAATATTTATTTGTTAATAAATACATGCATTTATAAGCATTCCATTTCGGCTTTTATTTTTGTAGACAGAGGTCTTTATATTGCGCGGCAATAATTGAGCACTTCATTGTGTATCGAAGGCCGATGCTTGCTCGTCTAGTCAAAGCTACCTTGGCTTGCTCGGTTGTAGGAGCTTCCAGGTCCTCACTTCAGTACTGTGATTTCATGCGCGCACATAGCCATTTCCGCTCCCTTCACGTGGTCTTAAACACAGGCCATGCGCAGTCAAAGTAATTCTAGCCAGTGAGCTTCAGCCAGCCTTTACAAGTGTGCGTGTTGCTTGGGAAAATTAAGTTACAACCAACTTTTTATGACGATGTTATTGACCAATTCATACAGAAGAACCGTATGGTAGAATTTGTATTCAAGTAACTAAATTGAAAAAGATAGAATATCATTTGCAAAATAAATGTTGTATTTGTATGATTAAATGTACATAAATTTCTAAATATATAGTTTTAAATGGTCAGTAATTCATTATTCCGCTAATCAGACTTCAATCACACCTCTCAATCCCTGAATGATAACAAGCGCAAACGTGAATTTCAAGACCAGCATTCGCCCCTGAAGTTGAGTTAGCCATCTTATAATATGAAAGGCCCAGAAGTTTTACCCTGCAATCCTTTGTTTCGAAGTACTTGAATTTGAATTCCTTCAAAAAAGCGTGAAAACATTCCTAGCCGTAACAAATATAACTCGGAGTTGGTCTCATTTTGCTTGTGCACCCCCCGTAACCTTGAGATTCGGTTTCAGCAATATATAGTATTAAACGATATTAGAAATTAAATCATATATTTAGTGCTTATACATTTGCAGAATGGATGTAATTTGCTTTCGTTTGCTCATATGCCATCACCATTGAGTTAGGTTTCCACCATGGAGTAATCCTGATCGAGAACAGTGTGCATAGAGTGACATTATCGGATCGTCGCTGAGGTTTACGGTGATCTATTTAGATTATACATAGAATTTTTGAAGAATGATTCGCACTTTTTAGGGAACTCATAAGGGACGGCAGTATATACTTTCGAAAAGGAAATAAGCCGTACATTTTAGGAGAGTAAAGGAGTTGGATGTAAAGCCATCTTACTATGAACATTAGGCCAAGTATTGAATTGAGTTCAAGTGCAACTGTTTTCTCACGTTTAGATAAAGGATAAAAAAGAATACATTTTATTACCGTTAAGTATAATTTGAGAAAATTGAATTACAAGGAAGAAAATAATAATTACATAAAACGAATTAAATGAAACCAATATCCAGTGAAAAAAATACTTCAAATTATATTATTTTAATTCATATCTAGAAACAGTAACATTTGATAGCAAAATGATGGGCGGCGCAAAAGTTACGAATGCCACACTGGAATTTTAGAGCTGAAATTATGTGTAATTCTTGACTAGAGAAATCTCTACAGCTGCGAAATCTGATATGCTTGCTGGTACTTAATCTGAAAACTGATATTAATATTTTAAACTGTATTTAGCCTAATTTTTTTCAGGTGCTTGGATATTTATTTAAACTGTGAAGAAAGAAGTAATTTCTTATACTTACACGGTCGCATACCCGAAAAGTTGCTACGGGGCAATCTGTTTCCTTCAGGTCCCTGATGCACTGTATACGGTTGGCTCCTCGCAGATTTGAACAGAGGATGCCATCTTCATTACTAAAACAGTAGACAATGTATGAAAATAACGACATGACTGACATGACTCTCTCTCTCTCTCTCTCTCTCTCTTTATCTCTCTTTGGATGTTTGTAGTCAATAAAAACGTCCTCATTTTCTGAGAAACCCTTGGATTTTGAAGGCATTTTAGGAAAGTTCATACGAGAGACACCTCTTTTATGAGGAATGTGGACAACTCTTCTAATTTAACATTTGATGTGCAAGGTGTCATAAAGTAAATTCATTAACTGTCGATTTTTGAAGCGAATACTAGAATAGACAACTAATGGGTATTCCATGTCTGATAAAACTCTATTATCGTAATTTTAACATCTTGCTCAGTGTTTTTTTTACTTGAATTGTTAATATGATGATATCGCATAACAGAAAAACAGTTTCTTTGGAATATCACCAGATCAACAATATCGCTAAGTATTTTTGTCAGAGTGGCTTGGTAAGAATTTAAAAATGATCTGTTGACCGTTTGAGATAAAGGTGGGCATTATCAGTGTAAAACATATTCTTGGAAAATAAGAAGAAATACTATAAAATTACAGAAATAACAGTTATACTCTAATGAGTTGTCGATGACTAAAACAGAATAAGATAAGTAATGAACAGAAGCTATTATATTAAATCATTTTTCAGGGTAGCATTCCTGAGATACCTCTAACTAGTGGGTAAATTCCTGTAGCATGACTTGCTGTGATTTAAATTGGGATTTAGTGGGAGAAAAGTTGCCTGTTTGAAAAAGATAATAAAATTAATAAAAATAAATAAAACTCTAGAACCTACTTAGTCAGATAAGAAAAATAAATAAAAAACTACTGCAGTGCTTATTTTTTTTCCTGCCATCATACCCTTCCGTACAAAAATTATATCATCCTTGATATCCTATCATTAAGCAATCTTTACCTATAGAGCTGTTTACTATACGTCAAGAAAATCTCAAGGTTTTATTTCGAGTATAATGTGGATGATAATCTACACTAAGTGAGAAACCTTTTGGTAGTACCGAAAACCATTAGAAATATTCCAAATATCTGTGGTATCCTATGGCTAAAACATATTTCGAAACAGATGCAGAACCTCGTATTACATACTGCTGTTGTACGCTTCGAAATTTCCTATTAAATATTGCTCTTACTAGTTTTATATCAGCAAATAAGTGAACATTTCCCATCACGTTATTTGCTACATCAATTAATATGCAAGTGCAATAATAACAGCTTATCATACTCATTCTCCTGGATTCTATTTCTGCATAAACTACTTCCTGATATTCATCTATTAACCATCCTCTTATTAAGTCCCTTGCTTCATAATGAATCACAGTGATCTTAATTTAGTAGCATGGTTTCCTGTGGTATCCTGTGAAAGCTTTTGCAAAGTTCGACAGTATTGTTATAGAATCATTCTCTTTATTCACAAATTCAGTTATTAGGTCCACAATGTAAGATGTTCCGTCGTTTGTATTGCGTGCATGTGCACCATGCCCCAAATTCTCCTTCTACGCATAGTAATGTTTTATTTATATATCTGAATAATTTGTTTTAGATGTGAAAATATATCGATAGCAAATCATGATTCCTAACTTGCTCCTGGAATGAGACCGCGATGTTTCTGTGGCCAAGGTGGAATAAATGAAATATGAAATAGTTCATCATACTCGGCTTTCAACCATGAATAAATATAACTGTATTTTCCTATCGATTAGTCATCGTCGAGACAACTGACTACAGACTTCACTTTGCTGTAACTTTATACTTGTATAGTGTATTTTTTAGGACCCACAAGTACTGACTACTGCTATTTTATTAAAATAACTTTACCTACGAAGAATACATTCAAAAACATTACTCAAGGACAAGTTATCCAAAAAATGTTAGCCTTGCTTACACATTGCATCAGGTCGTTACTTCAAATTTCAAGATAATATATACAAACAAAATCATGCACTGGCTATGGGTAATCCTTTATCTCCTGTTCTTGCAAATATTTACTTAGAAGATTTTGAAACCAAAGCTATCTCTTCCTTTATTTTAACACCTAAAGTTTGGAAACGTTATGTGGATGATGTCTTCATTGTTTGGAGCCATGGACATGAATCCCTTATGGTTTTCCTCGAACATCTCAATAGCCGACATCAAAGTATTAAGTTTACTGCTGAGCTTGAAACGGATAATTCCTTGCCTTTTCTTGATGTCAAACTGACCCGTTCTTCTGCTGGTAAACTAAAAATATCGATATATAGAAAACCCACACATACCAACAGATATCTGCACAGTCAATCCCATCATTTCCCTCCTCATAAGCTTGGAATAATTTCCACCTTGGGACATAGAGCCCGTTCTCTTCTTGATGATCCAAATGAACTGCCTACAGAAATAAACCATCTGAAAACTTCTTTCGAAGTTAATGGATATTCCAAGAAAATCATTAACAAATTCCTTCTTAATCCTCCCATACATCACTCAGAAGAAACAAATAGATTCAAAGGCAATATATCTATTCCTTACATAAGTACTGTTTCACATAAATTAGCAAAAGTTCTAAAAAAATACAATATCAGAACCTTGTTCACTCCACTTCCAAAGATCCGTTCCTTGATTAGCCACCCAAAACCTTGTCATCATCAACTCAAATACCCTGGCGTATATAAAATATTATGTGACTGCGATATTCCTTACTTCGGGCAGACAGACAAATCTGTCGAAATGCGTATGGAAGAACACATGAGAGACATTACTTACAAGAGACAACGAGCGAGTGCATTATCAAGTCATATCCTCTTCTCGGCTAATCCTAATGATGAAAACCAAAGTCACAAAGTCTGCTGGGAAAAATCTACAAACATCTTCCGTTGCAGTGACGAAATAGAGAGAAAAATTGTGGAATCGAGAGAAATCATCTTCAATCCTGTTCATCTAAATAACAACTTAAGCTACAACCTCCCAGATAGTCATTCAGCTGTAATCATGTACTGGCGTTCACGTGATGCAGCAAGCAAGCACTCTCCCAACAATGCAACAAATGAAAGAACAGCTTCAAATACAACTACAACGTTTTAATGCTAATTATGTATAAAGACTGTCTGTGTTGTTCATAGTCTTTTAACCCTCAATGTTTAGTGTTTTTTCTTTTATAATGTCACCTGAAGAAGGCTGTTACAGGCCGAAACTAGTAGTGTGTTTATATTAAAACCTTTTTAATTAAATCTCGGTTCTAGTCATTCAATTTTTTTCATAAAACTATATATATATATATATATATATATACTGTATATATATGAAAGAATGATCATTAACTCGGTTAACATACATATATTTATGAAGAATTCAATGACTAGAACTGAGATTTAAGTAAAAAGGTTTTAATATAAAAACACGACTAGTTTCGGCCTGCCTTCATCAGGTGACATTGTGTGTGTGTGTATAACCCTGTGGCATTTAGTTGTAGCTGTGAAATGTCTCTCCTACATTTCACAGCTACAACTAAAAGCCTCTCAGGGGATCCTGTAACCCCTAGAGGGCGCGTTCCCTGGGTGGCGGATAGGGGAGTCCACCATGTGCGTATGTGTGTACATGCGCGTGCGTGTGTGTGTGTGTGTATATATATATATATATATATATATATATATATATATATATATATATATATATATATATATATATGGTGGGGTGGTCCGAATATACTGAATAAGGACTCGTGGACCAACAGGGCCATAAGGGGCAATCATCTTGATTGTAAGAGAAGCGGCACTCCCATGGACACCTAGCTGGATCTATCCTCTCCTTCTTCTACTTTGAGGAAGACCCGTTCACTTTCATCTTTCCTAGAAGGCCTTATCAGCCAACTCTTCTTACTTTATGACACTTAAGCTATTAGAGTACTCTAGGGCCATGGGGTCCTTTCATTTCTGGCCATAAAACTATGCCCTCTCTATAAACCTTACTATATTTCTTCTATAATCTACTCTTTCCCCTTCAATATACCCTATTCCTCCTATGGGTTTAAATTCGGAAGAAGGCTAGTTCAGAAGCCTTAAGGTAGCAGCCCTACCACTGAACTATTCCATCGTCAGGCTAGTCCCCTGACATGGAGAACATAACCATACTTGTAAGCTGACAGAAAAAGATAATCGGATTGAATCTATGGGAAACGACCCTGGAATGGAAAAGGGAAAACGAAAATGGAAACGACAAAATATAATACACATAGCAAACTGGAATGTAAGAGGAATAGCATATAAAGAAATAGAATTAGACCAATTATTAAATGAAAGAAATTTTAAAATAGCAGTAATCACTGAAACAAAAAAGAAATTAAAAGAAACTATGAAAACTGAAAATTTTAATGTGATATACAGTGGAGTCGACAGAGACCAAAGAGCACAAGCAGGAGTCATGATTTGGACACATAACTCCCTTTAAAAACAGTTAAAACATTATAAATTATGGAATGAAAGAATAATAGAAGCTAGAATAAAAATAGATAGAGGCTATTTAACAATAATTGGTTTATATGCCCCAGACGAAGGACGAGAAGAGGATAATATTGATTTTTATAATCAGCTATAACACATATATAATAAAATAAATAAAAACGATTACGTAATTGTAGCAGGAGACTTAAATGCAAGAATAGGAAACACTAAAATTAATAATAATATAGGAATACATGGAGAACACACTCTAATCAGAAATGGTAAAAAACTGATTGACTTTGTAGTTTATAATAACCTAAAAATAATGAATTCCTTCTATAAACATAAAGACATACATAAATATACTTGGGCAGCAAGAGGATGGAAATCAATATTAGATTACTTCATATTAAATGAAAAGACATCAAAATTTTCACTAAATGTCAGAGTTCACAGAGGATATGAAATAAGCAGTGACGACTTCCTTGTGAAAATAAAATTAAGATTACCATCTAAATGGCTACAAGTAACAAGAACAGAAAGAAAAATTGAAACATTTGTTTATTGAATGACACAAGTGTACAATGGCTATATGAACAAAGAATTAACCAATATCTAGATAAAATAAAACAAAATGAAGAAATAGAAATAGAATGGCTTAATATAAAAACGATACTAAATGCAGCAGCAAATGAAAGCTTAGGAAAGACTAAAAAATTCAATAAAAGAAAAAACTGAAGATCTGGGATGATACGATCAAAGAAATAATCAAAAATAAAAAAGAAGCCTATCACAAATGGTTAAGCAGTAAAAGATTACAAGATGAAATAGAATATAAAAGAATTAGAGCCATAGCTAAAAGAGAAGTCAGAAAAAGATATAGAGAATCATGGAATAAATTTGTTTCTAATTTAGAACATGATTTATATAAAATAACACTCAATGTATATAAGATTTTGAAACACCTAAATGCAGATACCAAAGAAACCATAAAATGAAACACTGAATTGAAATTAGAAGAATTTCTAAATTACTACACAGAACTGTGGACAGACTCATATTTTAAAAAAGACAACTGACAAACAATTAACGAAAATGAAAAGGAAATAACTGAAGGAGAATTAGGAATCAGCCTGAAAGAAACAAGAAACGGAAAATCACCTGGAGAAGATAAGCTAGGTTCAGAACTATATAAATACGCAGGAACAAGATTCAAAGGAAGACTCTTATTATTTTTAAATAAAATTTACTCAACTGGTATCCCCCTAATAGAATGGAAAAAAGCAATTGTGATTCCTATCTTTAAGAAAGGTAATAGAGATGACCCTAAAAACTATAGAGGTATCAGTATACTAAATTCCTGTTACAAAATATATAGCAGAATCTTAAATAACAAACTAATGAAATGTTCCGAAAACTTTATTCTACAGGTACAAAATGGATTTAGAAAAGGACGATCATGTATAGACCCAGCCTTTTGCCTAAAATTAATAATAGAGAAAAGAAGAGAATATAACTTAGAAACACATATTGCTTTTATTCACTTTGAAAAAGCATTTGACAAAGTTAAAAGAAACATATTATTTAACATATTAAAAGAAAGACAAATACCAAATAATATCCTAAAAGCAATCAAAGTATATATGAAAATAATCAAATACAAATAAGATTAAATCACGAGCTATCATATACAAGAGAGATAAACCAAGGGGTCCGACAGGGATCTCCCCTCTCAGCAACTCTTTTTAATATCTACTTAAATGAAATAATAATAAAATGGAGTAAAAATTTACATCAAGGAATTAAACTTTCACCTACAGTTAACTTAAACACTCTCCTCTTTGCAGACGACAAAATAATAATTACAAATTCTGAAGATAACTTACAGAAAGCTATTTTAAATCTAAATGAGATATCCAAAGATTATGGTCTGATAATATTAACGGAAAAATCAAAAACTATGGCCATTAAAGGACAAGATCCAGCAAGAACTAAAATAGTAATAGATAACAAGATCTTAGAACAGGTGAATTCATTTAATTACCTAGGATGTATGATCACTTATGAAAATGAAAAAGATATAAACATAAAAATTGCAAAATATTTAAAAATAACAGGAGTAATTAACTCTATATTTAAACCAAACCTAGTTCAAAAACAAACCAGACTAAAAGTATACAATACATTAGCCTTACCGGTCTTAATGTATGGAAGCGAAATCTGGACAATAAAACAAAAAGACAAACAAAGATTAACAACAGCAGAAATGAAGTTTATGTGAAAAACTGCAAAGTATACCCTATTTGATCCCAAAAGAAACGAAGATATCATGAAAGAATTAAACCAAGAACCAGTAATAGAAAAAATTAAAAAATATAAACATAAATGGATGAAACACGTTCAAAGAATGAAAACAGAAAGATTACCAAAACAAGCCTTAAAGTACAAGCCATTAGGAAAAAGAAAACCAGGACGTCCTCTTAAACGATTCAACGATGACTTCTAAAGCCGGAACAGGCCATACTAGGCCTAAATCCTCGATACGTATGATGATGATGATGATGATGAACTAAAAGTCATTAAAAAAAAACTAAAAATACTGCAATTAATATGGAAACTATGAATGATATAAACGAAGGCTTTATTAATAAATGGATATTTGCAATTTAAATTTTGGAAACGACTGGATTTCAACTATATATTGAAGCTGAATACAAAAAATTCTATTTTATCAGTGGGAAAGAGAATTTTCTATTTCACACTGGCTATTACAAGATAATCAGAAATTGCCCTCGCGTCATTATTTTTTAAAGTAACTTAGAACTTCACCAGCAGTGAATTCATTACCTGGAGAACTAATCAGGGATCACAGTATGAATACCTTCACTCTAGTTCCACAGAAATATTCGTTATTAGTGTTGTATTACTAATGATGAGAATAAGTAGCAAAATTTAAGTCCTTCAATAATGAACGATTATCATTGTTTTCCACAATTGCTTTCCTCGTAAATCAGGAGATCACTGAATATAAAGAAACGTTTATTGAACGAACTACACGTTCACCTCATTTCACTCTTGAGGACGCTACAAGAATTGATACGCAAACAATGCTGTTAAAGGCACTACCCGTTACCTAACATTTTGTTAATATATCAAGTGATGTGTCATCTAAGTCACAGCTTTATTCATTCAAGATTCTGTAATATCGTACGAACAGCAACAATATCTCCACTTGAATGGTGGACATTTGAAAAGTGATCACTTTGTAGTTCAACTATTTCGTCTAGTTAAGTTGACGTCCCAACCGTCGGGATTCATCAGCATTATTCCATCATAATTATTCTTCCTTTAACTTCTTACATATTGAAAGAACTCTTTCCAATTACCTTTGACTGGGTGAGCTAATTTCGTCTCTCTTACTCTGATTTTGGTTTCTTTGTTATACTGCTTTTCCTTTCCCTCTTCTCTTCTCTCCTTTATATTACTCATTTATATGCTGACCACGTCCCTCTTTAAATTGTCTCAACTAGGTTTTCGTTTTTTTCCAGTTTCTGAGTAATGGCTTTCCTCGTTCATTTATATTTGCTTTATTCAAAACAATCTGTTTGCTAAAGTACCGTAAAAAGTTCTAGCTGAATCTATCTAATGCAAGTCAGAGTGTCATTTGTGAAATAGCCTAATTATAAAACAGATTATTTTGACAGCTGGGATTTAATTTTCTTTTACAATTTTCTACAGTATTTCAGGAAACCTTTCATTAAAAGAATTCAGAAATCTTACTTATTGTATAAAACTATGCTTGATGCTGGCTTAATGTAAACATTAGATCATCTAATATTCGTAATTTAATTCTGTTTCTTCACAAAACGATATGCCTGTTGGTCACTCTTGAAAGTATATGATGAACTTAAGACCGATATTGTATATCAGCGCAAGGTTTGTTCTATTTTTGATTAAGAAATTCTACCTACCCTCTCTTCACAGGTATCTCCATAAAAGGAACAAAAAGAAAGTAATTTGCTAAAACTAAGCCATTTATAAAATTCATACTTACGTCCTAGGTTGTCTGCAGTTTATATAATATCCGGAACCGAATATATCTTGATATACTGGAGAATTTCTAACCTTGTTCAAACGCTGCAGAATAGAAAAATACATAACTTAGTATTGAGGGAACTTTCGTGTCACTCGTGGTGGTAAGGTTTGATAATCCAGACCTCGCTCATCCTCCAGAGACCAAGCATAGCACTTATTTTCAAACTATTTTAAGCAACAGAATTAATATTCGTTAGAATGTTTTCTCCTAAATTAACATGTGCAAATATATTGCTATTTTCGTTTCCCTTCAACAGAAAGTTTCCAAATAAATTTCACAGTCTTAAATGTATATTTTGTTAACATTATTCACTAAATTACAAACATCTTACAACATATTCATATCTCTCCCGCTAGCCCCTTTTATCACTTTTCAAATTGGCTAGATGCATATAAGGAATCAGCGGGACTCAATAGAAATCTACAAGGGACAAGAAAAGGAGGTCTTTATTAGCTAAATACTGTCTATAAATAATATGTCTCCATCCGTTATTAAGGGAAAGAAATATCACGGATGAATCTATTATTCAATAAAAATGATGATTAAATTGGAATCAAGTGTCGGGAGAAACATCAATTAAACATAAAAGCAATAACAGTAAGCCACTTACTGATTCAGTGGGAGAAACGTCGCCTGCTTGCAAAAGTTAATAAGAAAAAGTTTGGATCCTCTATAAGCACATGAACGAGACTACTTTGGATACTTTCAGTATGTAATTGCCACTTTATACAAACTTCATTAGGGACAGTCACAAATAAGGGACATAAATTTCATTTCAAAATTTAACTGAAAGTGTTATTTAGTTTATGAATATAATTATACATTATTATATCCGAATAAGCATCCAAAATACTTTTTAAATGTAAAATTCCAGATGTTACTATCCCGTCATTCTCAAAACTGTCAGGTTGTCTATAGACGTCCAGCTAAATCTGGATATGATTCAGTCCACCTGTTGAGAGAACAGGGATAAGATGTGCAATTTGATGGTCATGTCCATTAGAAGGTGTGATAAACCCCGAAGCTGAAGAGAACAGTTAATCGGATTATCTTAGGTTCATAGCTGCCTCTCATTTGCCTTTAATAAGAAATGCACTTTCTTGTTCTATGCTGGGTAACTGGATCTTAGTTATATTGGATAGACTAAAAATATCGAAATAATTTATATCTTTTTTCCTCTTTTTATTGTACAATACAATTTTAATATCTGGACAAAATAAAGATCCTTGCATAATTTCTTCACTTAAATATTGCCTTACCTTGGAGAACCGATTTCAGTTTTAATTTTTTTGTGCTAATTTTTTTCTAATCGCTTACTTGGCAAAACATTTTCTTTGTTCTTGAAGAAATTAATTCACTATTTTAAAAAAAGAAACGAAAACCGGCTGCCAACGTTCCAGATTATATTATTTTTGTTCAAAATCATCGAAATCGAATAATACGTCATAGATTTCCTTTAGGGTGTGCTTGATCGACTTTGCTTTATTGAGAATAATATGAAATTCTTTAAACACATCACTATTTTTTCTTTATATAGTAATCTGCTGTTCTTTGTACTTGCACTTGCTTGGTTTCTTTGTATAATTGTGCATTACAAAATGAAATTAACAGTCATGATTTATATTTATATGTATATATTTTCTGCATAATTCAGATATTATATTCCAATTTTTAAAGTAAGCGATACATTTGCTTAAATTTTATCATTCAAAATATGTACATCAAATGTGAAATTTAATTCCCCCCACCTCCGTGTTGCATCACTATCACACACCAGAAAACTGTTATGAAACATAGGTACAGTTTTCATTTAATTCGTTATTTTTCTCTTGTAATTGTTTCAAATAACTTTAATTTTTCGATACAGAAACTAGGTGGTGATGATTATAAATTAGCAAATTATAAATCAGAAAATATCCATATTATTTCCTGATTGTTATAAATGAGGAAATTATGTGATATTCGGTAACAGGTGAAATTAATATTTAAAATCACTTTCATCCTATAAATGCAATATCAGAATAAAGAAAGATGGAAAAACTAAACAAGAAATATAATATTCTGTAAAATATTCAGATATTGCTTGAGGCTCTTTAGTGTGCTGCTACTGTGCATGTTCTATTGTTCTGTTTCTCAGTGGGGGTTAGTAATCTCCGTTAGCTTAAAGCTTATTACTGGGCACAAAGGAATAATTAGTAAGTATACCGAAGTCACAATTCATTTACGAGATGTCAAGCAGCAGCAGTAGTAGTAGCATTCAATGTAAGAAAATGAAACTTCACGAGATGAAGAAAATTTGGAGCCTTCAACATTCGAGCAGCTCTTGTTCTACCGATGAGGAGAGAAATCTTTCTAGCTCTGAATATAGCGATTCTGCCTGTACAATAACTGCCTGTTCTGCTATCAATCAGGAACAGTCTGGCATATCTACTGGGAATGCCCAGTCAACACCCAATTAATCAGTTTGTCTCGGGAAACGGCAGCTCTCACCTATGGTAGTCTTCATGCAGAAGAGGAATACTTCAATCTTATCCATGTGGAGTCAAATAATCATTCATTCTGCAATTACCTCTTCATCACTGCGAAAGCGGTAATATGCAACTTCTACCTCAGACATACAAGACCAGACAGCACAGCAACTTCACAGAGAGAGAGAGAGAGAGAGAGAGAGAGAGAGAGACAGCTGACCAACTCCTTGGAGCCTTCAAACAAAAGGTGAGAAGTCGTATCCTATACGAGCATCACCACCACCACAGGCAAAACAACACCTTAGATCTTTTCCACCAAGGCTGGAACCCACGGAATCAATTTCTGCTACAATAAAGTTTGACAGAATCGACAATATTATTACTACCTTATTTCTGTTTCTCGTGTGGGAGAAAAACGGTAAAATTCACTTTTATAATTATATCAGATGTTATAATGGCAAAAATAGTAAGAAAATGGGGGGGGGGTGGGGGGGGGGGGGGGTGGGGGGGGGGGGGGGTGGGGGGGGGGGGGGGTGGGGGGGGGGGGGGGTGGGGGGGGGGGGGGGTGGGGGGGGGGGGGGGTGGGGGGGGGGGGGGGTGGGGGGGGGGGGGGGTGGGGGGGGGGGGGGGTGGGGGGGGGGGGGGGTGGGGGGGGGGGGGGGTGGGGGGGGGGGGGGGTGGGGGGGGGGGGGGGTGGGGGGGGGGGGGGGTGGGGGGGGGGGGGGGTGGGGGGGGGGGGGGGTGGGGGGGGGGGGGGGTGGGGGGGGGGGGGGGTGGGGGGGGGGGGGGGTGGGGGGGGGGGGGGGTGGGGGGGGGGGGGGGTGGGGGGGGGGGGGGGTGGGGGGGGGGGGGGGTGGGGGGGGGGGGGGGTGGGGGGGGGGGGGGGTGGGGGGGGGGGGGGGTGGGGGGGGGGGGGGGTGGGGGGGGGGGGGGGTGGGGGGGGGGGGGGGTGGGGGGGGGGGGGGGTGGGGGGGGACAAAAACAGCAGAAGAACTTCTAGAAAACTTGGATGCATCCAAGTTTTCCAGCCGTAAAACTTGGAGACTTCTCAGGAAACTAGGTGGTAATGCTCCTTTGATTAAAGAACAGAACAAACAAGAATCACCCAGATCAACTAGCTATACACATTGTTAATATATCACGTATTCCAATCAACAAAAGCAAACAAGATATATTAAGAGAAAATTAAAGGAATTTAGCAAGTCTTCACCTATAACTTCAAATTTTGCATGCATTTTACGCAGCAAGAAGTTGAAGCAGCCTTAAAGCAATTAAAGCCTGGTAAGGCTCCTGGTTTTGGTAGCATTCATCCAGAATTTTTGATTAATCTGGGAAGAAATGCAAGACTATGATTAACTAAGTTCTTTACTGACCTTCTTACAACTGGTAAACTTCCCACTATTTTTAATAAAGCAAAAATACTTTCAATTTTAAAGCCTGGTAAGCCTAATCAAAACCGGAAAGTTACCGACCTATTACTCTCCTCAGTTGTTGTTAGAAACTCTTTGAAAGAATTTTTTTATAATAGAATAAGCTCAACAATTTTTAAATATATCCCAATAGAACAATCTGGCTTCAGATCAAATCGTGGGTGTGGTGACCAGTTTCTCTCTTTAATAACTCACAGAGAAGCTGGTTTTCAAAAAGGTTTTAAAACATTAGGCAGCATTTATTGATTTGTCAACAGCCTTCGACACCGTTTGGAGACAAGGTCTTCTATACAAATTATATAAAATTATCCAATGTAAAACAATAGTCCATATTATTAAAAATATGTTAAGAGATAGAAGATTTATAGTGGCCAGAGGAAATAAAACTAGCAGCGAAAGTAAGTTAAATAATGGATTGCCACAGGGATCTGTTTTATCTCCATTATTATTCAATCTCTATATATCTGATCGTCCCGTCACTACATGAAGGAAATTTTGTTATGCCCAACGTATAGCAATAACTACATGGCATAAATGCATAAGTCATGCAGAAGAAATTCTAAAAGCTGACTGAACTATTCTGGATGAATATTTTAAAAGATGGAGACTGTTTTTATAGGAGCAAAACAGCAATATCTTGTTTTCATCTAAATAATAAGTTGGCAAATGTGAAACTAAAAATTGAATTAAACAACACTATACTTCCATATAATAAATTCCTTAAGTACTTGGAAGTCACACTTGACCGTTCTCTCACTTTCAGACAACATCTTTCAAACTTGGCAAACGAACTAAGAACACGTGATAATATCCTACAGAGACTCTGTGGCGCTACTCTTCGGACAACAGTCCTTGCTTTGGTATTCTCAAGTGCTGAATATTCTGCAACTCTGTGGATAAATAACCCTCACACAAGGATTATCGATTCTCAATTGAATACCATCTTAAGATTAATTACCGGTTCTATTAGATAGACTTCAATATATTGGTTCTTTAGTCCGTGAATTTCAAAAAATTGCTGGTAATCCAAACCTACCTATTCCTCAGGATCTCCCAACTCTTAACGTCAATAGATTGAAATCTCGTCATCCATCACTACAAGCAGAAGAAGAACTAGTGCTAAATAATTTTAATCCTTTAACAAAGTGGGAGGAAACGTAGAAGGAAAATATGAAAGAACATTTGCATAACACCTTTAAAGGTGATCAAATCAGTACCGGATCAGATTTACCTCGTAAAACCTGGACAGTACTAAATAGGATTCGGAAAAACCATGGCCTATGTGGAGATACTCTCTATAAATGGAACAGACAAACATCTCCAGAATGTGACTGTGGTGCTCCACGACAGACTGTGCAAAATATTGTAAAAGAGTGAACCTTCGTGCTTGTCAGAATACCTGGAATGACTTATTACAAACGCCACCTGAAGCTGTGACCTGGATTACGAACCTAGATCTGAATTTATTATGATATGATTTTTTTCCCTTTTATAATATATTAAGACTTTTAGTTAATTCTGTTAATATTCCAACTCCTTTCTTTAGATTTGTGTTTTCCTTCAAAGTTCTTAACTTAAAATATTTTAAATTCTTCATTCCTATTAATATATAATAACATCGTTATTATTTTTCTAACATCATGTTTTTGCCATGAGCTATGTATGTATGTATGTAGTATTGTTTAAAGGCTCCCCATTGTCGATATTCTTCTCATCCATCAACCGATCCCATTCCACTGAACTAAGTATACTCCTAAGTTAATCATAATCACTGCCACCAATTTTAGGTAGAATAGTTTCATCTTTAACTGAAACGCCCTCTGACACTATAATCAAATCTAGCACATTTTGTTCTCGATTTCTTTCTGTCACATGATGCACGAGAAGTTGTCCCTCAAATGCTCAATAAATGCATTTGCATTCTTCTCATGAGATTCTACTGCTACCCAATCAATATTTGTATAATTAAAATCTCACAGTACGATTACTCTTTCCGCGCTCATATTTTCTATTTGTTGATGCATTTCTTCATCAATATCAACCGATCCACCAGGTCTGGAACAACACCCCACTATGTAATTGAACTTGTCAGATTCCTCTTCACGTCAGACGGTTTCAAACTCACTGCCACTTGAAATTCTGTTAGTAATACTACAATCACAGGTATCAACTCTAACTGTATTCAAGTCATCCGATATCATTCTCAGCACGCTCCCTGCTCTACTATCCTCTCTATCCTTCCTAGAAATAGTGTACCTTTTACACTCGATACCAGTTAACGTCTGGTTATGATAGTCATCTCGCACTAACGCCTACAATCTCAGGTCCCAACATATTCACTTAGGCAGCAAACTCTATCCCTTTGTTTCTGATACTCCTATCATTTGTGTACAGACATAATAATCTACCTGCATGTTCTTTTGTATACTCTTGTCTGCAGTCGGCATGACACAGTTGGACATTGATATTCTCTCTATTCCTGCTTTTATTATTTAACTTCCCAGACTCCCTGTGTTAGGTCTCATTCCATTTATTAGGTTTTCTAGCCTCCTGACACCGAACGATTTCAGGAGCGGGTCGTCCCTCTTATACAAATCAAATCTACTCTCGAACACTTTCCACACATCCAAAATCTAGCATCCATTCCTTCTACAAGCTTACGCCTCGAATCTTTTACCATCATAGCTCTTCTTCTTAATTCCTCTTATCATATTGAGGTAAAACATTGACTATTTTCACTTTCTCATTCTTCACTCTCGCCTTGTCCAACAACCCTTTCATGTCCTCTATCATACTGAACTTTATACCCAGTTAAGTCGTTAGTTTTATTTTTTAGTTTATTTAGTTTTATAATTTAATTTAGTTTAGTTTAATTTTTAGTATAATATTGTAAAAATAAATAAAAAAATCAGCTAACACCTTTTATACCTTTATAGGAAATACTTGAGGTCTAACGTTTGGATACTGAGTGGTCAGTTCAATCTTTACTGGTGGCCAATAGCTGGCTCAATGCTATCACTAATTGAAGCTGCCGCAGTGAACAGCCGGTCAACAAGTGTCGCCATCTCTTGGTTATAAACCGTAACACAATAATCTTAATATCTCGGTCAATTTTCTTGAATTTCCGGGGGAAAAAAAAAAGAAAAAAAATCCGCTTGCTCGTCCAGAGATCGAATAACTCCGGAACCGGTCGAAAACTGTCTTAAAAAAGTTCCTCTAATCGTCCACTATGCTCGAAAGTTTATAAATTGTTATGCGATAAATAATATTAATTATTTATTTATCAATTCTGTTAGAGGTAAATGAATCAATACATGTTATTGAATTCGCACACGCACAGTGTCTATAATACACTCACTCACATTAGGCATAAAATATGGCCAATATGCCTTAACTTTTTTTTTTCCATTCTTTCTAAAGAATACCTGATCATATGAAATCCATACACGTTCAACAAAGGGCTTTCAATTTTTCAACTATCTTGGTAAAACTCTTCTTATGCTCATTCTGTATGTCAAATATTCGCTAAAGAGCTCTCAATTGGCATAAAATTATACTTTATGGCATTTTGTGTTTTATTTTTATAATACGGGTTACTTTTTACGGGTTTAATTTTCATACAGTACACCCTCGATTTAACGGACTTCGGATTTAACGGACAAAATTTCCTGTCCGTATGTCACATGTGAAAATTAACAGCCTGTTAATTTTAAAATGCTTTTAACCAAGATCTGCTTGTAATTAAATTAACAGGTTATATTTTATCATTAATTTCCTGCTATGTTTAACAACTTTTCGCGAATAGGCCATCATATGAAAAACACTGCAGTAATTTCAAAAAAAAAAAAAAAAATCAGCTAACGCCTTTTTATTCCCGTATATACGGGAGTAGGCGAGGCCATTTAGCCCTATCTAACTTTTGGAGACTGAGTGGGCAGTTCAATCTCCACTGGTACCCAATCAGAGACAGATGGCCCAAGGCTATCACTAATTAAGCGGTACGCAGTGAAGAGAGACGGCTCAAATGTGCCGCCATCTCGTGGTCTCTAACCCTAACACAATATATTTAATGTCTGAAATAATGTGGGTTCTACGGTCGATTTTCTTGAGTTTACAGGACGAAAAACCCGAGTTTCCGGGAGGAAAAACCTGCTTGCCCGTGCCAGAGATCGACTAACTCGGGAACCGGTCGAAAAAAGGCTTAGAAAAATTTCCTCTAGTCGCCGACTAGACTCGAAACCAAGACTTCCTTCGTGCGGCCTAGCGCGGTGGTGTGCAAACGCCACATCCACTGAGCTACACAGTAATTTATCAGCCATAAATGAGTCATCGCTCATTAAACATGTTTGGCGAATGATTACGACTTGTTCACACCAATCGCACTGTAATTGGTTCTTTTGTCGCGTCCCGTAGCTTTCTGCGGCAGTATTTTAACACGTAATTTAAAGGAGTTAATTATATAAAAAAACAAACAAACAGTAGAATTCAAAAGTTGAAAAAAAAATCACACTTTTTTCATTGCAGGATTACCTAAACCAGGCGCCTCAACATCGAACATTAACTTCACATTAACTTATCTAAAAAAGTGTGAAAACTGCGCGGAAAACAGTTTTTTTTTTGTTATTACAGAGCTAATATTGATAAAAGTGCAGTATGTTACAGATATTTTTATTTTAAACAATTCGCGATTTAACGAACACCCCTTAGCCCCTATTAATCCGTTAAATCGAGGGTTTACTGTACTAGCAAAATTAAGTGAATTTGACTTGTCATTAAAAGGTTGCATCAATCATTTCGCAAATTAATTTTTCGTTGGTTTCATGTTAAAAAAAAAAAAGATTTCAAAAATTGGCTTCAAAAGATCAAGTTCTGCTTTAATTCTTTTGTTTCTTTCTTTTATTTGACATTTTAATTTTTAAGTTTACTTCTGTTTTCTGTATCTACCAGTATTTGTTTGATCCGCTGAAAGAGGTACTTAAAATGTCTTTCAATCGTGTTTCATTTCATGCTATTCTTAGCTGAAGTTTTTAGAACACTTTGGTTTATTAAAAATCCAAATATTATCAACTGCATGCGGCACATGTTCTGAGGTCGTCAGAACAATCCTAACATTTACATTTGGATTTCTTATCGTCGACTAGGCTTCTAAATTGCATTGCTGTAAACCGGTGAATATATGTGAACGCGTTGAAGAGGAGACTGAAATGAGCCATTTTTATGTGAACAAAGTTCGTCCACCCCTATTGTTATATTAGATTTGATTTTTCTTTGTCTACTCTTCGAATATGGCATCGTTAAAAGCACTGGTCTAGCCCAGTGGTACTTAACTGGCATTCTGTGAACTAGTTACAAGTGTACAACCCGTAAAAGATGTCACATGACACACTTCTGAGTGGAATTAGCTACTCTGATCCAACAACTGAAGACTGCTTTGCGCGTTGACTTCTAAACCAATAGAAGATCGTTTGTAGGTCATGTGTTTGCAGGAGGGACGGGGTGGAACCTCTCTTTTACAGTCATTCAGTGATGTGTGTTTGGTTTGTATGTTGTGTAATATTTTAATAGCGCAGACTCCATTTTTAATGTGTATTTGGTTCGTGGGTTGTCTAGCATCGTAGTAGCACACAATGGATAAATTCATTATTCAACAAAAAGGTGATTCTGAGGCAAATATTAATGATGAGGGGAAGTACTAGCAATGACGTTGCTGCAAATATGTTTCGTACTGAAGACAGCATTATACGTAGTAAAATAAGAAAAAATTAATAGACAATATTCAGACGAATATTTAAGTTGTGGTTTTACATGGACCAGTGAGGAAGAATGTCCTGTTCCTCAGTGCCTTGTGTGGGGAAAACGACACTTTACTAAAGCACGCCAATCTTGCTTCAAAAACTAAAGATTATTTCAAGGGATTGTTGGACATGTAAGTTAAACAAGTAAAATATGTTAAAAAGACTGTTAAAATTTCCGATAAGGCACAACTTACTCATATAAGGCAGATGAATTAATTGTTGTAAAATAAAAACCACATACTACAGCAGAGTCTCTTATTTTACCAGCATGTTGTGAAAATAGTAAACATTATGTTCGACGATGAAGCAAAAAAAGAAAATTATGAAAACTCCTCATACAATACAATAAAAAATAAAATTTAAAATGCGCAGATTGAGAAAACAGTTACCAATAATCTTCCAAAACAACATTTTGCTTTACAAATTGACGAGTCCATTGACATTAGCGGTAAAGATCATATACTAGGATTTGTTCTTTCAATTTGTATGCTGGAGAGAACTTACCGAACGTAAAACAGGGCAAGATATCTTTGACTTTATTAAGACATATTTAGAAAATTTTAAACTTTCATGGGAACTGTGCGTAAGAATTTGTACGAACGGTGCTCCATTAATGGTAGCCTCTATTAAAGGATTGTTACCCTTGCAAATAAAAAATAATAATAAATAAATAAATAAAATAAAATAAACCGATGTATTATTTAGAGATGAAATAAACCACTCGGCCAATCAGACGTGCGGCCTGATTGGCCGACTGGTTAGCATATCCGCTCTCCAGTGAAAAGGCTGCGGGTGGGTGTCATACGAATACGAATCCCGCCGAGGGCATGGATATTTGTGATTGTCTGTGAAAATACTAGTGGTGGTGGTGGTTGGCAGTAGATGGCGTTGGTGTAGATGATGACTATAGTTGCGGTTGGTAGAGTGATGGAGAGTTGTAGCGTAGATGCCTTCCCTCGATGAGTCTTTGGACTCCCTGGACGTGTTATGTAATAATAATAATAATTTTATCTACCACTATTTTTTGCACAGACGATCCCTAGTTTCAAAAACATTATCGGCAATATTAAGAGGTGTACTAGACCAAGTTGCAAATATGATAATTTACATCAAGTCAAGACTTAAAAAAAACAAAAATCGCATATCTATGGAAGATAAGTAGGGATCTTTGCTTTTGCACACAGAAATAAGATAGTTATCGGGGGGTAAAATGCCATTCCTAATTTTAGACCTTAAGAAAGAATTCTTGGCCTTTTTTCAAAATGAAGGTAGAGGTGCTTTTTTATCATGCCTCCAAAATGATATTTGGTGTGCTTAAATGGCCTATTTAGCCGATATTTTTATTACTTAAATAGGGTTAATACAAGTATCCAAGAGGAAAATGAAAATATTTTGACATCCAATGACAAATTGTCAGCTTTTCATAAAAAAGTATCTCTTTCGAAAAACAGCATATCAGAAAAAAAAAACAAAAAAAACAGTGGATTGTTTCCTTCGCTCCATAATAAAAATGTCGAAAGAATTATTTCCCTTATTATAAATCATTTAATAATATTGGAAACAAAGATTTCAAGTTACTTTCCTTCTTCCATAAATACACACAATCATGACTGGACGCGAAATCCATTTGGTACAGTTAATACATCGAGTTGTGAATTTTCGTTACAAGATGAAGAACAATTTGTAACCTTGTCAACGGATCGTACTCTAAAAAGGAAATTCTGTGAAAACATCTTGAGGAATTTTGGGCTTTTGTCCAAGCCGAATACCCAGCTCTCTGCAAACTGGCACTGAAAATTTGGTTACAGTATTCAATATGATATTTGTGTGAGCTCAGTTTCTCAATATTAACCGATATAAAAACTAAAATGCGTGAAAGACTTACTAATATAGACAAAGAGATGAAGGTAGCTATATCACATATTAGACCTGATATTGCTGAAATCTGCAAAAACCGACAAGCTCAAGTATCGTATTATAATGAGTTAAATTTTTATAAAAGGCAAATCCATGCATATTTCTGTTAGTTTTAAGGCCCTATTGCTTTTCGTGTTCCGCAAATTTTTCTTATAATCCAAACTGTTTCGTGACTTCCAAAAGGTTAAGACCCTTCGCTCTATACTTTTCTATCTATCCTTTTCTGTTTAGATATCAAGCTGTCAAACGCAGGCAAATTCTCGCAGACAATTTTGAAATTATGCAATGAACGCTCTGCTGTTGGTGGATGAAATTTAATGAAATGTGAGGTATACAACGATCATTAAAATGTGTCTTCAATTCTGTTTTGATTTCAAACATTTTTTTTTTTAATTCGTAAAACAAATAGAAATGTCACGTGTAGTTTCAGATTACCTGTTTCATGCGGAGGTCGTAAGGGTTTCCTACTGAAAACTCGGTTTTCATCCAGCCATCGGCCAAATGGGCTGGGAGAACACACGCAGGACAACACATTCCTCCTCTTTCATTTTTCCTCTGTCGTTCATTTTGTGAAAAGCAATAATAAAACATTTCTTTTCTTACCTAAACTGGATCAGAGAAGTTATTATGAAAAAATGAAACATTAACTGAGTTTATTCTGCCTAAAAAGTTCCCTCTGTTTTCTTTCCCCTGCAGTTTTCTTTCCCTTTTGCCAGTCTTTAGTGTAATATTAATATCCCATCCAACTTTAAAGAAAGTCAATCCCTCCTCCTGTACTACAGATAATTAATGTGCTCAATTTTAATTCCGTCTTCGCTTTTGGAAACCCTGAAAATTTCCATTCGCCACTCTTATTGGTGCTACCATAACAATTTTTCTTTTGGGTTGTTTTTTCACTTTCATTTTTTTCTTCTTAGAACAGGAATGCAATAAAACGTCTTCTAGAAATTGAACGATGGCGACTAAAGAAATCCCAAGCCATATTCCAACGTATCCACCAATGTAGCTGAAGATCTCGATGCTCTGCAAATAAATTGAAAATCATCTAAAATCAGTAAATATTGATATTTAGCACTAACGCGCGCACGCACGCACACAGAAACACACACACACACACGCACACACACACACACACACACACACACACACAACACACACACACACACACACACACACACACACACACACACACACACACACACACACACACACACACACACACACACACACACACACACACACACACACACACACACACACACAAGTAATTGGTGAGAATAAGGAATCGTTTCTGCTAATATGAATCCCACTAAGAAAGGCTGTAAAACTATTAACCTATGGTACGTTAGGTAGACATGGCACATGACCTCGAATACATGTCATAACGGGAAGTTGTTTACAAGTGTTCGTTTCCAAAATAAATTTCAGGGCATGCGAAATAGTTCTTTTATTTGCATAGTTCTAATGTCAAACCTTACGAACATTAGAACTATGCAAATAAAAGAACAAATCTTATTCCTTTTCTCCCTGCCATTGAAAGAATGGCCCTTCAACAATTCTGGTTCCCATATAACGCGTCCAGGAAAGAAAAAAACCACCAGTTCTGTGCCATATTTCTCAGGTTGAACGATAAAATGGGTAAGATGACAAGCTTAACACGGTGATACCGGTGTAAATGAAAAATATGTGCGAAGAATGATTTTTGATCGTAGGTAATATCGGCACACTTTTTAAGGGTCCAGGGAATCATCTAAAAATAATTCCTAACAGAATTTTGAAATACTAATGCTGAATTCTTTCTCCATGTATCTTAGATTAGACTGTAATTATAACAAATAAGTGTGTCCCTAATTGTTGGAATATGAAATAGTCCAACCTTCAGTCAACGACTAGCCACAGCCAATATTAATAAGTTCATTTAGTGGGAAAGTTGTGCGGTGTACAAAATCGAAAGTCGCTTCTATGATATAAATACAAGAAATAGGTTCCGTTTAGTTTACTTTTATAGTAGCGATCTTTGCAGGAAAAGAATACACCACAAGTATTTGCTTTATATTTGAATGCTCTGAAATGTTCATATCCGTAAAATATGCCAACTTTAACAGCATTGATTTAAAACTCTTTGTTCATCATCAGTATTTTTCTTTCCTTGGTCTTTAAATTGTTATTCTTATTTCACTTCTTATAAATGTCATTTAATGAATGCAACTTCTTTCTTGTATATGATTTCCTCCAATATATGATCAATGGAGTCGATCCCTTCTATTTCACAAAAGATTTCGAGGTGGAATCCTTCACAGTGAGAAATGTACATTTACGCAGACTTCTCATCAAATGGGATTTGGTCTCAATATACAGCAGTAAAATAGAGCATTTTTATCCCGCATAATACATGCATAAAACTTTCCAAAGAAGTCTTTTATGGACATGATACACTTCCCTCATCATTTCAATTGCAATTCAAGGAAACACTGTTAGTTTGCTGGCGATGCGTCTTCCTCTTTGGCAGAATGGTTAACGCTCATACCTTCCGCATGTCTGTTGCAGGTCGATTGGTTCAAATTCCACCGTGAACCTGGATGTTTTAAGTGTTTTTAGTGTTAGACAACCTTCCTCTCCCTGTCAGATCACCGTACGTATCGTTGGATGTCTGAATGGGCTTGCAGAAGTTTGATGTCTGGTTATTTGAGCAACGTTTCTGGATCATGTTAGAAATTCATGGTAGTAAGGCCCAAGATGTTAGTAGAAATTTGTTGGTGGGCTATATTAAAAAAGAAATTTGGTTGATGGTGAAGTTGGGTGATTCACTGCTGAATAACATTTAGTTATATTTTGTACATCCTGAACAGAAATGTATTTACAAGAATTTATATCACCACCACCACCGCACCACCACCACCACCACCATCATCATCATCTCAACATTATTCAAAGATAAGTGACCTTTTGACTTGATTCATTCTTAAATCGTGTTGAGTATTTTTTGGGAAAACACGACTAGAGGAACGAAGTATTTGTCTTTATAATTTAACATTTATTAATGTCCTTGAGCAAACGTTTTTTGTCCTATGAGATTCCATTTTATATTTAATATTATGCTTGCTTTTACATTTTTAATCTCAATGTATTTTAATTGCTTTTGTAATCAAAGTGTTTTAGAGCCCTCATCAACTTTAATTATTTTCATTGAATATATATATTTCACTTCCTTTGCAATGTTTGAATAATCGTACTGAAGTGTGGCATTTTTTTTTTTTTGCGCTAACTGCGAGTTGAGATTTCAGAAGAATAAATATTATAAACAAGAGATATTTGTAATTTTATTTTCCAAGTTAAAAGGATTTTTATAAAAAAAAATTAATTTTTGGTGTAATATATTTTCTGCAATTAGTGAAAATATTAATTTCAAATTATTTACCTCGTATTTCGCCTTATAAGTGTACGAAGTGATTTCCAACACATTCAGAACAATCGTCAGTCTGAAGTTCACACAACTGGGAAAACAAAAAGTGTTTGCTGTTGATCCTGAATAATTGCATATATATATACAGGGTGTTCGGGATAAATTTGACAGTTTCGTAAGGAAAAAGAAAATCTTCTTTGTATCTATTAAATTTAATGAATTGACAAAAACATTACAGGCAGAGTTAATTACAATACTATCAACAAGATTTACTCAAAATAACTACCATTAGCATCGATCACAGCTTCAATTCTGCTTCGGAACCTCGAACAAGCTGATGCTACAGTCTCCCTGGGAAGGGCCGCAAAAACTATTTTAATTTTATCCATTAACTGGGCTTTTGTATTACTGGAAGTGCGATTGGTGTCTTTTTCAACTGCGCCCCATACAAAATAATCCATGGGGTTAAGGTCTGGGGAGTTTGGAGGCCAAACATTTGGACTGGTGAAGTCGTAGAAATTTTCAGACAACCATTTTTGACTTTTCCCAGAGGTGTGGCAAGGGGCCGAATCCTGCTGCCATACATACGGCCTACCATTGGCTACCCTTGTTATCCAGGGCTTGACTACAGTTAGCAACTCCACGAACAAAGCCCGAATTCCAATGCCAGGGTTCTTCAACACCTGTTCCTGCAGATTTGCGAGGAATTCTGCTGTACGAAGGCAATCAGATCGTCTGCTAGGGATCTTTCTTCTTGCTACATCCTCGTAGTCACCATTGCAAGTCTCTAGTTCATGCCTGATTGTTTTTACTGTATTCAGGGAGCATTGGGCAGCAGTCGTAATATCCTTATTTTGATGGCCGGCACGAATCATCATGATACAAGTTATTCTCTTCCATGATTCAGGTGGGTTCCAGCTATCCATCCTTTCTGACATCTTGTATATGAATGAAGAAGGGTCCAAACTTTTAAATGAAGAGAAGTGTGTGTTAATACATGTAACTTACGGAAAAATATAATTAATTATAAATATGTCAAATTTATCCCGAACACCCTGTATATATAAATCTCGCTACAAGAAAATGACTAGTTTAAAATACCATGCATGTGACTAACATTTGAATTTTTTTTTTAACATTAGGAAAATAGCGATAGTTTATACATAAATTTGCAAATGAGGAAATTTCGCACTTCAGTGACATGTTGGTATCATTGGTTACCTGAAGTGCTTATGAGTGCAGAATTTATACAGTAATTGACACTTGGCACCTTCCTAACAACTAATTTTAAAGATCACAGCTTAGTGCTAGCACAGTAATCAATTGTGTTTTTTCCAATACGTATGTTAGTGAGTAAGACATACAGTATACTTTGGAAAGAATGATCTGAGTAATGAAAGCATTTTCGAAATACCTTGACTTTCTTTCAATTAATCTTACTCGAAATAAAACACCGCTGAATTTAGGGCGTTTGTCTGATTTCCCCTCCTCTGATACAGTTCAAAATGTTTGCCATTTGCATTTGTCAGTTAACATTTTTATATCAGAAAAGGTTTTAGCGAAAGTGTACCGCCAAAAGGCACTCACGTTTATAATTCCAGTGATTTGTTTTCTCAAACTTAACAATTTTTGCTATGCTTCAGCCATCACATTTAACCCACAAGCACTCCATATCGCAGAGTGCCATGTATGCTCTTCTTTTGTTGATTTCAGTTTTACAGACCAGACATCTAGTCTAAACGCATTGTCTCTTTATTTCATCTTTACCACGAATATGTTTATCGTTCATTCCACTTCGGATTTTGGATTTTTCATTTGGTAAGGAAGATTCGTTTTGGGACACTTCTCGAAATACGAGGGGTTTCCGAAATGTATGGTAAGACGGTTTTCTAATAACGATGAAAGGGAATGAGATAAAATATAGTGGACAGATAGATTGGACAATAAGGTTCAAAATGACCACTATGGTAGTCATTTTGAACCTTATTGTCACTACCGTCGGCTCACAGCTAATTGGAGTCGTAAGTTGGCTGCTACCGGTTAGTCTGGTCCAAAACAGATGTGCATGAAGTTATTTATTCGTTTTTAGCAAGCAAAATGGGATCCCAACAAACGATATTTACCTTGAACTGGTTTCTGTGTACGGCGACATGGTGATGACAAATAAGCAGATATGTGTTTTTAGTGCAATAAGTTTAAGACATGCCGTGGTGACATTGAAGATCGAAATCGGGCGGGCAGGCCTTCATCGTTCAAGACAGAAGCCAACATTTTGCATATTAAGTGCATCGTTCATGAAGACTCGCGGTGAATCTGAGCAACACTGTACAAGCGGTGAACTTGAGTAAGTCAACTGTTTCCTAACTTTTGCACGGTGTTCTTAGCTTTAGAAAGGTGTGCTCGCGCTAGGTGCACCGACAATTGCCAGAGATGCACAAGGAACTTGCATGAGGATGTTTCTGTAAAATCTGTTGCAACATCGAGAAAAAGTCGAGTATTCACTGTATCTGGGAAGACATATAAGACTCCAATACCTGGAAGCGTCCGCAATCTCCTGAGCACAAATAATTCAAAACTGTCCCGACTGTCCGAATAGTCATGGCCAAATTTCTGCGATCTCTAAGGTTTTTTGTTGGTCGACTTCTTGCTGAAGGGTGGAACACTCAATGCAGAGCTTTACTGCGCAACGTTGGACAAAGTCCAACCTTCGACTCAAACGAGCAGGAGGAGCGGTGTGAATTTGGTTCACGAAAAACGCTATTCTACACACGCAGCACAACTTCTGAGTAGTTGCACTGTCATCTTTGGGAAACTGCCACTTTGCCTACAGCCTAGAATAAGCTATGAAACAGCATTCCAGAAGACAAAATTAGTACGGATGTGAAAGTTCATCAGGCAGTGCGTGGTTTTTGGGTATTGGCCCTGACTTGGTATTGATAAACTATCGTTGGGACAAGTGCCTCAATAAATTTGGAAATTTTGTGGAGAAGTAATCCATGTGCACTTAATTCTTAGTATATAATTTCAACTTTCTATTATTAAACATCCTTGAGAAAAAATTTATTATCTTACTCTTCTAAAATCCCTTTTGTGTTTCTATAGGATGCATCAGGCAAGAATAAACTCTATACACGATCTCGTTTTCATGATTTATATGGATCACTTTATAAAAGAAATAAAGTGGCATTAAGCATGACATCTGTATCGAAGATATTTAACTTAGTCTTTTTTTTTATATACAACTAATGTAGTACTCAAAACATACTTAGTGCAAGCCTCCCGGATTCCATAACTAAAGACAATAACTGTTCTAACAAACTGAGTATGAAAATTAGCTGTACAAAGTTAAAAAAGTCGAAAATTAGGAAGAAATGAGGGATACTTCAGCTGTGTTCCATTTGGAAAAGCAAACCAATCAATCATTAAAAAAAAAAAACCGTTCCGATTCACTGGCATAGTTTTAGTGAAGGTACAAAATTAAACATGGAAATAAGTAACAGAATATGCAAAGCAATTACGCTGTGGGCAAGGATCACATGATCGGATTTATATGTAATATGAGAGAAAATAGTCCAGACAATAAACCAGTTGTGTATAGGACAGTATTCAAACCAGTTTTAAATTAATGGATATGAAAGCTTGAACATAAATAAAACAACTAGGTTCAATGAGTAGGAACTGGAGATATAACAGTTTCGAAAAGAAAAAATAAAACGTACTATAGAATCATAAAAACACGAGGGTATTGGTATTATGAAGGAACTTTACACAGTTAATATTCAAGAATTCTTTAGGGAAAAGTAATCTAAGTTATCAGAAATTAAAATCAGAAATATAGATATTGGAAGTCAAGATAGAAGGAAAACGAACTAGAGGAAGACCACCATCTAGAGCCATTAATGGATTACGAAGGATATTAAAAGACTAAAACAGCAATTCTGGAGGCTGATATTATAGATAAAAGATTAATGTGGAGAAGAATTGTTAATAGGCGATTGATGTAAAACTAATAGCAAAGCTCCACCATCAGTACTCGTACATACCCTCAGGGTGCATATTAGGAGTTGGTGATGATAATGATGTTGATTCTATAAATACATTCGAGTGATGGAATGACAGTTGTAAAGTACGGTTCAGCATAAAAGAATTCAATATGATCACTTGTTTCGAGATAATATTTTCATATTCCTTCCTTTCTTTTAGTCGTTTTTTATGTATTCCCTGTATAATTTTAAAGAATTTTAGTTGATACAATATACTCACCTTAGGTCGGATTTTTCGCATGCTTTCTGTAATGTAAAATGTACAACAATAAACAATGTACAAATCACAACATACAGTTTCACTTATCACAAAATATTAAAATTCTTTAAGTAAATCACAATTTCAGAAGGAACAATACAAAGTTATTAAATGCTAATGAAATAACACATGAATATATACATGACCCAAAGAAATTTTGATATTATCAAATAGTATCGGAGCCACTTCTGACAAGATGAAGACAAGATAAGGTTTCGTGACTTCATTGCCTGATAAGATCATTGACATCTTTATGTGATTCGTTGCGTGACGTCATGAGTAAGGAATGTTTGGAATTTCACTTGAGCAACATGTGTCATTGACGTCACGTGGTGTGTGTTTGTTCGCTTATAGAATTGTGGTTGATAGTTAGAGAAAAGGATTTGTGACGTCATGAGTTTGGAATATTTGGAATGTTTCTGGGTAATATATGTATCATTGACATCATATTGTGTGCTTTTGTTCACATATTGGATTGTAGTTGATATTAGAGAGAAGAATCCTTGCAATTTCCCTGGGTCCCATCCGTTTTTTAGTTTAGAGTCAAGAGTGAGTAGCATTTAGACCTTTTTTGAATAATTAATTACGGGCTATAATTGCTGTTCCCTCAAACACACATACATGCACACACACACATTTTTTCTTTTCATGTTCACATTTCTAAAATACTTAATTACTGGCAATAACTGGTGTCCCATCAAACACGCACAGTTTTTTTTTCCAGTTGCACAAAATCCTTATAACCATGTATTACTAACATAGACATGAAAATTCGCTAATGTATCCCATGATGATAGTCTCAAATGTATGTACTCTATGATTATTCTTATGAAAAACTATTCAGTATTAGAATTCATGTAATATAAATATAAATATAATTCAGTATTATATCATTTGCCATGTTTAAACTATACAAAAGAAACATTAACTTACATTCTCTCCAGAATGGCTCATCTTGGAAATAACGACAACTTAGTGCAAAAAGATATTCCAAAATAGTTGAGTTATAAGCATATATTCACAGCACAAAACACAAACAAAAGAAGGCCGGAAAGTACAAAATTGATGTAAATAACCTGAAAATGCAGTTGGGTCTTGTTACTTATAGGTTTATGTCCGATTTGTTAATAACATTCACACTGTGCCCCTTGGCTATGTTTTTTCCCCTGGTAGTGGATGTTCTCTAGTTAGTGATATCATGGTAAGAAAAGTAAACTCACCACATGCCTTCTGTTAATTTGCACAATGTAGTGCAACATTTTGCCCTAAGACTTGGTAATTTGCACTCGTAACTTTTTTTCTTTCATGTTCACATTTCTAAAATAATTAACTATTTCTTTTGTTTATTCTATTCTAATTACATCTTCTAACCAGAATAACTGAGCAAAATAAATAAATAAATAAATAAATAAATAACTTGTGTGGGAATTCGCAGTGACTTCAAAAAAGAAAAAAAATTTATATATATGGTCTTATTTAAATTGGCATAACACATTAACTACACAAATTTGTTTATTTAAGTTTACACATTTTATTTGACTGAAATATTATTTATAATATAGTATTTATAAATCTGACATACAGAAATTAAAGAAAGTGAAAAATGCATCAATTTTTGTTCCTTACTCTTATTGTATCATTAGCAGTGTTGTTCAAAGGGTATGATTTCCCACGGCTGGGGATGTTTCCCAATGCATGCGGATGTGACACTCACCTTCAAAAGTTTATTCATTTATGATCATGAAATTGTTACTGTAGTAAAATTAATGCTTATATTTTTATTTTTTAAAAACCAATACATATATTTTTGAACACTGATATAAGCACAAATTCTTTGGTTATGTTTCCAATAACAATTATAAGAATTCATGGAATATTTAGGGCAACCATCATCTAAATCAAGAACAGGTCTGACTATTTATTATTATTATTATTATTATTATTATTATTATTACGGACGAATCCAGGGAGTCCTTAGACATTGAGGAAGGCCCTAAACATCATGTCCACACAACTATATGACATTCTCACATTATCTATTATTCCTTGCCTTGAACTCACTCACAGTCATAGCAACCACAACAGACTCTGGCAGCTTATTCCACTCTTTTACTACTCTAAAAGTAAAGAACCCAGCTCTAACACTCTTGCTAACCACACTCTTGCCCAGCTTCCATAGGTGTCCCCTAGTTCTCCCACCACCAGTCCTGATCTCAAAAATATCCTCTGAATTAATCCTATAGAAATCCTTTAGCAATTTGAATGTCTCAATCATATCTCCCCTTTTCTGCCTATCAACTAATTTCTGCAACCCACAAATCTTCAACCTGTTCTCATATGGTTCATTCCATAGACCTGCTATCATCTTAGTCACTTGCACCGGATCCTCTCCACCTCCTCCATATCAAGAAGGAACCGAAGTGACCAAATCTAGGCACAGTAGTCGAGATGAGGTCTTATCAAGGCTCGGTACAGAGGTATAATAACTTGCTTGTCTCTGCTTGTCAAGGTATTTTTCAACAACCAAGTGAGTTGATGAACTGATTTAGCTACTTTTGCAATGTGCCCCCTAAACTTCATCTCGCTATCCACCAACACTCCCAAATCCCTGGCCTCATCAATTTCCTGGAGTACAGTTCCACGAATGTGGTGTACTGCTGCTAATCTTTTCACCTCAAAACGCATAACCTTACATTTTGTCATATTAAATTGACATCCATTCTCCTTAGCCCAGAACTCCAATCTCTCCAAGTCATCCTGCAAGAATTTGACATCTTCTGCATTCACTATCGCCCTACCCAACTTTGCATCATCAGCGAACAACTGAACTAATTTAAAACGTTAACATTTTTGATTTTTCTCTTCCTTTGGCAAGCAATATTTGATATTTTCATATTGATTGCATTATCTAATCTCTTAGTTACTCCAGATATAGTGAACCATTGATCCATTTCATCTGATGATTATATTTCATTAAGCAAGAATTCTGCTTTTTAATTCTTTCAGCTAATTCTTTCCATCTACATGGTGAATTTATCATTGCATATCTTTCAATAATTTCAACAGAAATACAATTTTTTTGGAAATAAAGTTGAGCCCTTATCCAAAAAAAAAAATTTGATCTTCAATAATACCAGTGATATCTGAAACTTCCTATTTTTCTCCAACTGTAGATTTTTCATTTTCTTTTTGCTTCATTCTTCTTACATTACTTATTTTGCCAGCACAAATACTGTAGTAAAATTAATGCTTATATTTTTATTTTTTTTTAAAACTTATTTATTATTATTATTGCAGTGAATATTAGCTCTGGTGTTATCTTTATGTTAACTTTCTGTTACAAATTTCCAATCATTTATAACTTTACACTTTTGTGTTATCTTTAATGATGTCTCATATCTGGTCTTTTGTTGCAACTATCTGTATTTACAAGTATATTCACAATGAAAACAAGAACCTATAATTACCTAGAAATATTTCACAAGATTTGTATCTCTTGCTATTTTCCTGAAGAAAGAAAAATTCAAAGGGTTTTGGGTTCACTCGTTTTTTTTTTTTTTTTTACTTTAGATACACAAAACAGCGCAACACACACATACACAAGGGCATAAAGAACGATTTGCCATAACTAATCTGAAAACACAGCCGACTCTTATTCCTTAGCACAAAATCTTTGGTTATGTTTCCAATAACAATTATAAGAATTGCATGTTATTTTTTCACGTTTTGGCCAAATAATATCATGTATATAAAGAACAGATTACACCGTTAATGTTTTTGATTTTTCTCTTCCTTTAGCAAGCAATATTTGATATTTGCATATTGATTCACTTATTTAATCTCTTAGTTTGTCCAGAGATAGTGAACTATTGTCCCATTTCATCTGATGATTATATTTAATTAACCATGAATTCTGCTTTTTAATTTTTCTGGTAATTATTTCTGGCGTTGTTGTTGTCAATGCATATACCTACAATTAATATATCAGAAATGCAAATCTGTGTATAAAATAAACTTACGAGTTCATCCAAAGCAATTGAGTATCAATAATACCAGTAATATCTGAAATTTTGTAGTTTACCCTCACTGTAGATTTATCATTTTCTTTTTTTTTCATACTTCTCGCATTACTACTTTTGACAGCACAAATAAATAGTTATTTATTATTATTATTATTATTTCACTGAATATTAGCTCAGATAGTATATTTTATGTTAACTTTCTGTTATAAAGTTCCAAACATTTAACTCCAGACTATAGTCATATATGTTTAAGTTAGAACGTTTAATGTTAAAACGCGATGTGTCTAATCATGACTCATATCTTCCCTCCCAAAACCTGAAAATTTTGATGAATAGGCAAGCAGCGAGTTTACATTTCTTTCCATGATATCACTAAGTATAGAATATCCACTACCGTGGGAAAAATCATACCCATGAGCCACAGTGCGAAAGATATTAACGAAACGGTCACAAACCTATAAGAAACAAGAATCTACTGCATTTTCAGATTATTTACAGCAATTTCGTTCTTTCACACCTTTTGTTTGTGTGTGTCCTGCTTTGAATATATGGTTATAATTCATCTATTCTGGAATATCTATTTACATTCAGAAGTTCGTTAGTTCCAAGATGAGCCATTCTGGACAGAATGTAAGTTAATGTTTCTTTTGTATAGCTTAAGCATAACAAGTGATATTTGTAATTTCCAATGACCACTGCTCGTATGTTTTGGTAAGCGCAATACTAATTCTAATACTAAATAGTTGTTAATAAGAATAATCATACGGTACATACATTAGAGACTATCACCATGGGATACATTAGCGAAGTTTCATGCCTAATTTACTAATATATGGTTAAAGTTATTTGGGCAACGTTAAAAAAAGTGTGTGTTTGAGGGGGCGAGGAAACACCAATCTTTTTTTTTTCTAAAATAATTAATCACTATTTAATTATTTTAGAAATGTGATCATGAAAGGAAGATTTGTATATGTGTGTCTCAGGGGACAGCAATGATTGCTTGAAATTAATTATTCAGAAAAGATCTAAATGCTGCCGCCATTTCTTGACTGTAAACGAAAAATGGATGGATCCTGCAAGGATATTCCAAGGATTTCATACTCTATCTTATCTCTAATATCATTCACAATCCCCTACGCTAACAAAAACACATTACCTGACATCAATTACACATATTTTCTGAGAAATTTTCCAAACATTCCAACCTCATGACTTCACGAATGCTAATCTCTAATTATCAACCAAAATTCGATACGCGAACAAAAACACATGACGTGAAATCAATGATACATGCTCCCCAGGGGAATTCCAAATCCCAGGGGAGACTGATGCCGAAGCTAGCTGGTGAAAAGACGTACTGTCAGAGAGCTCCTGAAAGATTTGTGATTTTTGGTGATTTATTAAATATTTTGTTAGATTTAATTGTGTAATTTTATTATATTATTGTAGTTTTATTAGTGTAGTTAGTGTACTAACGTGTTTTATAATATAATCTATGTCGGGAATTCGCCGGTAGAAGGATTCGTAGTGTGTAGTGTTCGTTAAAGCTCCGGATAAGATAAGCGTTATTTTCAGTTATCGTTGATAATTTACTTTAATATTTCGTAGTTTTGTTTGATTTGCGTATCTTAGTGCGTCTGTTGTGTGTTTTTGGTGTTTATAATTTATAATTTGATAAAATACGTTACTAGTACGTATGGCGCCAGTACGAAGAAAATGCGGCCAGTAATGATGGTTCGCCATCTTCTTTCAAGAACGGTAATGTAAAAGAGATGATTCAGTGTACTATCTGCGAAATGTACGCTTTGTGGAGTGCGGTTAGAGTGTGGTTAGATGATAATAAAGGAGTGAATGTGTGTAGAAAATGTAGAGAGAATGAGGAATTGAAGTGTATTTCGGATCGTGAGTGTGATATTTTTGTCAAACTTCAGAATGAACAAAATAGGGATATGACAAGAAACGGCGAGGTTGTACCAGAGAATTGTGAGAGAGTGAATGTAGAAAGTGTGAATGATAGTATTAATGGTTTTACTGAGAATAAAAAAGACGAGATAGATGCAATGAGTGAGATCGCGTTGTTGAATGGTGCAATACAAAGGGCAAAACAGCAGCTAGAGCATATGAGCAAAAGTCGACTGAATTAAATAGCCAATAATAAAAAGTATGACAGGAAAAATAGGCGTATGAGTGTAAACATGAACAAAATGAACGATAGAGTGCTGTATGGAGACTCGTTAGTATGAGGTGTGTTAGTAGAGGATTTGACAAAATCGTACCAACCTGGTGCGACCATAAAGGATGTAACTGAGTCTGTTAGAGAGCAAAAGGAAAGGGTGAAAGAAATGATTGTTGTGGCAGGTACGAATGATTTGAAAGGAGATAAAATGGAAATTATAGAGACTTGAATGAATTGTTTGTGGTAGCAAAAGAAAAGAGTGAGAGAGTTAGAATGATTAGTCTTTTGCCACGGTATGGCAGTGAAATTTTTAAAAGGAGGACCATAATTGCGAATGACTTTATGCGTGGGTTATGTATGATGAGTGGTGTGGAATTTGTGGATGTGTGGAGTGAGTTCGATGGGCGAAAGGATCTATATAAGATGGATGGCTTGCATTTGAATTGTTACGGTGTAAGGAGACTTGAGAAAGTGTTGCTGAATATAGTGGATGTGCAAATTCAGGGAAACTAGATTTATTAAGGGGAGGGTAGATATACAGTCCTTAGGGAGGCAGTTGAATGTATGAATGAATATAATATGCCCGAGCGAATAAGGACAACAAATCAGAGTGGAATAGTTAATATAAGGCATCAAGGTAGGGTTGGGGCTAATGGGGGTCTTAAATTCATGTACACTAATGCTAGGAGTATTAGGAACAAGAAGGAAGAGTTTTTGGCCATGGTTGGCACTTCCAGACCACAGGTTATTGGTATTAGTGAATCATGGCTGACTGTAGATGATATAGCTGGTGGGATTGAATGTGATGGATATAGTGTGTTCAGGAATGACAGAGAGAATAAAATGGGGGGAGGAGTATTGTTGATGATAGCTGATGTGCTACAGCCAAAGAGAATTGAAGTTGAATTGCAGGATAGAGAAAAGACCACATTTGAGGCCATTTGGTGTGAGATTGTGGCTAGCAGAACTAAATATTCATTTGGGTGCTGCTATAGACCAGGTGATGGAAAAGATGGTGGTGACGGTATGCACAAGCAAATAGAAGAAATGAGTGGAAGGAGGGTAATTGTTATGGGAGATTTCAACTATGGTCTCATTGATTGGAGTGAGGACAGGACACACAGGAGGACGGAATTGGAATTTATGCGGTTATTAAGGGATAATTATCTGCGACAACCTGTAATGGAAAATACTAGGGATCACAGAGTGCTTGACCTAGTAATTACATCTGAGGATTTGGCTGTAACAAATATGACCACAATAACACCAACTGGTGAGAGTGATTATAGGGTCTTGCCTTGGGAGGTGGCTAAAGGTGTGGAATTTTCAATTAAGACAGGGCACATGTGGAATTATCGGGCTGGAAAGTATGAAAAGCTTAGAAGTTTGATTGGTTCAGTGCTATGGCATGTACAACTGCAAGGACTAGAAGTTGATAGGGAGGCATGGGAGGCAGTTAAGAAGTGTTTGCATGAAGCAATGGCTGACTGTATACCTAGAGTCCGAATAATAAATCAAGTAGGGGTTAAATGGATGAATAACACCATTAAGCTTGAGCTGCAAAAAAAGAAACAACTATGGAGGGAATTTAAGGGGAAAGGTGACCGGCAGGCACATGAACGGTATAAAGCGCAGGCCAGAAGGGTAACGAGTGTGGTAAGAAAAGCAACAAAGGATTACGAAAGAACATTGGCCATGCGGGCTAAAGAGAATCCTAAACAGTTTTTTAGATATGTAGCAAGTATAAGGGAAAATGTACATGGCAGAATGATTTTAAACAATGCCGATGGCAAGGAGGTAACTGAATCAGTTGATATAGTTGAGTTACTGAGTGAGCACTTTGCAAGTATATATCAACCAGGTAGTGACATTGCAGAAACGAATAAACCAGTAGATTATACGGGAATCGTGGTGAATGAAGTGGAGGTGATTAGCCTATTGCATAACCTCAATGTCAATACATCTGTGGGATTGGATGGTATACCAGCTCGTGTTGTACGAGAAGCAGCTAAAGAATTGTTAGTACCCTTGACCATTTTGTTTAATTTGAGTCTCGAGTCTGGGTTAGTCCCAAGGGGGTGGAAAGAGGGGAAAATAGTTCCACTGCATAAAGGTGGTTCCAAGACTGCTGTTGTAAATTACCGACCGATTAGCATATCAGGAATCATTGTCAAGGTCTTAGAGAAATTAATCAAGAAAAGAATACGGGATTGGATAGATGAAAATGGGATATTGTATGGGGGACAACATGGTTTTGTAAAGGGTAGATCATGCCTGAGTAACTTGCTCACGTTTTATAACACAGTGACGGCTGAACTGGATAGGGGTAATGGGTTTACAGTGATACTACTGGACCTTGCCAAGGCCTTTGACAGGATACCACATGGAACCCTAATCAGTAAACTGGAGCAGATGGGGATAGATATATTGTTGGTGAGATGGATAGGAGGGTGGTTGAAGGAGAGATACCAGAGAGTGGTTAATTCAAGAGTGGAGTCTAAAAGACGGCTTGTGACTAGTGGTTTGCCGCAGGGCTCTGTTCTTGGACCACTGCTTTTCAATTTGTTCATCAATGATATAGGAAAGGATTTGAGAGGAAGTGTTCACTTGTTTGCTGATGATGTAAAGTTGGGTAGAGCAATTATGAGTGCACAAGATGTCAAAATTTTACAGGATGATTTGGATAGTTTGGAGGACTGGGCTATGAAAAATGGATGTCAATTTAATGTGGCAAAGTGTAAGGTTATGCACTTTGGGGTGAAAAGAATAGCAGCAGTATATCTCATTGGTGGAACCGTACTCCATGAGATTGGTGAGGCCAGGGATTTGGGAGTGTTGGTAGATAGGGAATTGAAGTTTAGGGGGCACATTGCAAAAGTGACTAAATCAGCTCATTAAATCACTTGGCTTCTGAAAAATACTTTAACATGCAGAGGCAAACAAGTTGTTGTTCCTCTGTATCGAGCCTTGATAAGACCCCATCTGGACTCTGTGCCCAGTTATGGGCACCAGGGTTTCTTCGTGATGGGGAGGAAGTGGAAAGGATCCAGAGATGAGTGACCAAGATGATAGCAGGTCTGTGGAATGAACCTTATGAGAATAAGTTGAAGATTTGTGGGTTGCAGAGATTGGACGATAGGAGAAGGAGGGGTGATATGATTGAGATATTCAAATTACTGAAGGGTTTCTATAAGATTGATCCAGAAGATATTTTTGAAAATATGACTGGTGGTGGGAGGACTAGGGGGCCATCCATGGAAGCTGGGCAAGAACGTGGTTGACAAGGGTGTTAGAGCTAGGTTTTTTACTTGGAGAGTTGGGAATGAGTGGAATAAGCTTCCAGAGTCTGTTGTGGGTGCTACGACCGTGAATGAGTTCAAGGCAAGGTATGATGGATACTATGTCAATGTCGAATAGTTGTTCTTGACATGGTGTTATGGCCTCCCTCGATGAGTCTATCGACTCCTTGGAGTTGCCCGGAACAATAATAATAATAATAATAATAATAATAATAATAATAATAATAATAATAATAATAATAATATCATGCAACGACATCAATGATCTTATCAGGCGATGACGTCAGAAGCCTTATCTTATCTGTTAATATCAGGAAATGTAAAATAACATTAAAAAAAGGTTAAAATATGACTTACTGCTAGTATATGTGAGTCTACATACTAGATTACAAAATTTAATAACTGAAAATAAATGAATTAACAATGTACTTACATTTATCTATTTAAAAAATCTTTAATTATTGATTGTTTTTGCTTTTCGTTTTTTTTTTTTTTTTTTTGACTTAACGCCAGATTGCTTTGCATTGAGTTCAATGCTTGACCTGTTTTTTTACTATCGTGTTCAAAGTGGACACGAAGATCTTATGCTAAATGCACACGTGTTCCGGCATGCCAATTTACACGTCACAGAATTGCTATCTTTTCTTTTACCATAATACAAGTCTTTTTTCTCCATGCACCTAACATGGATAATCCACCACAGCAACTTGAAAGCAACTTTCACACGCTAAATTACGTTGCAGAAATTCTGCAATATCAATTCGTAATGTGATTCGTATGTACGGTATCGCTCATCACTACAGTACTGCTGCATGCGCGCAAGTCACCGTGATGGCGGAAACGAAACTACAGCCGAAAGCAACGCCACCTGAGAACAGAAATGCGCAGATTTCCGCTGAAATCGATCCGAAAATCGGTATTGCCACCGAGAAAAAAAAACGCAAATCACGGGAAATAACGTCCGCATCAAGTTGTTAATATATATATATATATATATATATATATATATATTATTGGGTTTTGCTGTGTGTGTGTATATATATATTTTCACTTTCACTTTCATAATTTCATAATTTTCATAATTTTCACTTTCATAATGAAACGTGGGAGAGAAGGTTTCTCCCTGACTACACTAGTGATTGCTCTGCAACTGTTACCTGAAGAACCTGTCATTGGTGTCGATCAGCCCAAGTGTATAATTATAAAAGTGTTTTGTGTTGTCATGAAGGTCCATTCGGACTCGAAGTTATAAATAAGTATCAGTTTAATATTTCTTTCTCTCTCTCTCTCTCTCTCTGTCTATCTCTGTCTGTCTCTCTCTCACATGTGCCTCGTAAATTTCTATGCTGTATGAGAATCTGTCACTCATTGCAGCCTTTGTAGCATGAAGTGCATATTTTCTGATAGGTTTACAGATTTTGAAATTTTGGGTTTTGGTTAGTGGTGTTTCTTATGGCATCATACAAATGAAACTTGGTTTAAGTGTGATGGCTATTGTATAAAATTATAGAAAGATGTTTAGAAATTCAAATTGACAATATGAATGTGAGTTTGAGCAATTTGAATGTATCATCTCGTGAGGAATTCAAATTCACTTCGGAATTTGTATACCATTAAATATTACTCGTTTTCCAACATCATGAACAAACTTCAGCATTATGAGCAGACTACATATGTTAATCTTTCTTTTCTTCCTGATTCTCAAACATAGATATATATTGGGGTTCTAATCATATTTAAAGAAATATTATAAGAACACTAAGTACCTAAAATAAATTAATTTAAGGACTAAAATAAATTAATAAATGAATGCAACACTTTAGGAAACACTTACCAAGTCTGCTGAAGTGTATGTTACCGAATATATTGACGACCTAATAGAGAACAGAAAACTTTAGTCTTTATATATATATATATATATATATATATATATATATGTATATATATATATATATATATTTTATATATATATATACATATTATTTAGCAAAAAGTTTTTATTAGGAGAAATTATATTGATTCCGGTTTTGGCGACAATTGTGAGTGTATTTATTCATGCACAGGTTGTTCTTGTCATTTACGATAAAAACTCTTTGCACCTGGCTTGTAAAATAATACCAAATATGTTACTTAAATTAATGGGATATTAAATCCCACATAGTTTTAAAACCGAATAAGAAACTCAAAGATTGGAATCAGAGAGTTTCTTGCCGAATATAGTAAACTATAAAGTATCGGCGACACTAGCGTTAGCCAATGCAAGTGATCCTAGTACGTAGTAGCCTCAAAAAAGGCTGAAACCGGTCTGGGTATTGACCTCCCTCCATAATGTAATAACAGCATACATTTCCTAGGAAATGTGTTTTTACATTATGGAAAATACCTAAGAATAGCGATCTGAACTTCCCCACTTTTGCAACGAGCAGCCCTGGTATTGTACTACGTACTAGGATCACTTGCATTGGCTAACGCTAGTGTCGCCGATACTTTATGGTTTACTATATTCGGCAAGAAACTCTCTGATTCCAATCTTTGAGTTTCTTATTCGGTTTTAAAACTATGTGGGATTTAATATCCCCTTAATTTAAGTAATGTTTTCATTCCCGAAATGAAGCTTATTAGCTCTTTATACTTAAGTAACCAAATATGTTCTTCACGAAAATAAAAAGAATTGTATTTAAATACCTGTTAAAACGATTGTTATTGTATTTTGAATGTATTTGTACATTTTAACTTTATGGGATTTATTGTAGTTATGTTTTAGCTCTTTTTGTTTCTTATAAAATTATTGAATCGTTTTAAAAGTTGGTTACACTTTTTTTAGATTATGAATAACATGTCAAATGGATCCTTGCAAGAAAGAAAGGAAGTTATATTTTACCACAAAAACCAGAGCGAATTTTCCGTTACTTCCCTATGTCAGTAAAATTCTACTAATAATTATCCTAAACAGTGATTGAGGCTAAATTCTAGAAACAGATTTCTTGGAATCAGGCGGGTTCTAGGAAAGGCAAAGTACCAGACATCCGATTCCTTAGCCTAGGAATTAACAAACCTACATAGAGTTTAGACATGCTTTGGTAATGTGCCTCATGGACCACTCAAAATCAGGAGATGGCTTAAAATGTAGGTGAGGAATATTCTTCGATACGTTATGAGGTTGGTATCAAACTTGCGCAGTAAGAATCACACGATTATAACAGGTGTTGGATTAAGTGATTGACTTCAGCGAGACAAGGATGCCAATCTTCGTCAAGTGTTCAGTATTTTTGCGTACGGCCTTGCGTGTCGTACTAAATGATCTAAAGGTAGGAATTTGAATAACAAGCGGAATATCAACAATTTGAGTGCACTGCTGATATTAGTTCTCCTCTGTAATGAAAGAAAAGAGTAGGACGAGTCCTTGACATGAATTACAAGATCGACACGAACCCTAATTATGGTTCTTGAAAGACGTACGGACCAAGAAGCTCCTGAGAAAGAAGTCTACATCACACAAAAAATAACTGACAAAATAAGCAAATTTGATAGATGTAATATACAGTGGTATCTAAAAGCTAAGAACAAACTACATTTTACTTGTATAGGAAAAAAACGTTTTCATGAATGCAGCCAAATGTGGACATAAATTTATTTCCAGGGTACTAATAAATAATACTAGAATGTGTTACGTTTCGTACAAATTATATTTCAATACGTTTTTGGTACAAGTGACAAATTTCCTATGGATGTAGTTAAGTAATTAGTGCAGAGTACTTCCATAAAAGTATGCGGAGAGACATTTCAATATGGAATACATCTAGTCTGAATCTGAGAAGCATCTCTGACAATGTAATATCTTGTTTAGCACCAAGTGATTCAGGAGTTCGTGGGGCAAACTGGCACTCCTCTTCAAATCAAGGATAAGTCCTTGTTTGTTTTCTGGAGGAAAATTTCGAACAGGAGTTTGTCTCTCTATTGAGTCCCAAATGTGTTCTATGGGGGTTAAAATCTAGGGAGCATCCTGGCATGATTCGATTAATATCTTTGATCTCCAGAAGTATCTCCACTGGTTGTGTATCATGTGGTGTGGCATTGTCATCCATAAGAATGAATTCTTCCCCTACAGCACCACGGAACAATCGAACATGGGATTGAAGAATTTCGTTGTAATAACATTTACCAGTCATACTTCCTTTTTAGAGGAACTATGGGTCGGTGCGCTAATTAAGAATAATGTCTTGCTACACCATGACCCTAGTACCGTATTATCTAAACCACTGAAGAACATTATCGTGATGGTAAGTAGTACCACTTTCTTGCCAGAACAAGAGAACATCTAGAATCGGAGGAAAAACTAAAATGACATTTATCTCTAAAGAGCACATTAACCCATTGGTGTCCGCCGATTTTCATGGAAACAATACCACTCATCTTCGCGTATATGATTAAATGGAGCTAACTTGCAAACTGGGTTGCTGTGGTGTGTCGTTATGCTGATGTAATATATGATAGTAGTAGGAGTGTTACTAATAACCACATCAAGAGAAGATAAGGATTCGTGACGTCATGAGTATGGAATTCTTGGAATTTCGCTAGGGATATATCTCTGTGACGTCACGTTGTGTCATTTGGTTCGAGTATGGAATTCTGAATAATTGTGCATGTATTTAATTGTGGATGATGGTTAGAGATAAAATGGAGTATGAAATCCTTGGAATTTCCGGTGACACATTCGTCAATGGTGTCACATTGTGCCTTTGGTTCACGTGAGGAATTGTGGGTACAGATTAGAGTTTGCAATTCTGGAAAGATATTTGGTCGAGTGTTGGGGTCTTTGGCTCGATTGGGAAATTTTGGGGAAAATATTTGTTAATAGATAGCAGTAAACATTTTCTAAATAATCAACAACTGGTCCCCCAACCACAAACACACATTTTTTTCTTTCATGTTCACAGTTTCTAAAATAATTAATTACTGGCTTTCAGTAGTATAACCCCTCAAACACACATATACATTTTGTTTTTTTTTTCACACAACATTCACACAACTCATGCACACACACAGGAAGTCACAAATACCCATGACAACAGCATCCCCTTTTCTCTTCAACTCAATGATGTCACATTGGACAGAAACCTATGAGGAACAAGAATCGACTGCATTTTCAATTTATTTACTGAAATTCGTTCTTTAAGGCCACAGATTGTCCTGTGTTTGTTCTGCTGTACTGTACTGTTTTGTGTATCCCATAAAGTATCAAAAAATAAAAAAAATTAGCCAATGCCTTTTTAATCTTGTATATACTGGGACTTACACCCCATATATATATACACCCCATATATATTCCCATATATACTGGGAGTATATATGGGAATAAAATTTAATTTCAAAGGCTGTTTTATCAAAACCCTTTGAAATGAAATTTTTAGTTCTTCAGGAAAATAGCAAGAGACAAATCAACAGACAAATGAAATATTTCTAGCTAATTGCATGTTTGAATTTTTCATTGTGAATATACTTGTAAATAATATTTCAGTCAAATAAATGTTTATTTATAAACTAAAATGAATAAATATAGGTGTTGTTGACATGATCTTCATATTTAAGAAAATTTATTCTGCTTACAATTTGCAATAAATTAACATTTAATTAGAAAAATAATGAATTTTTTAAGATCTTAAATATGACATAGAAGCAATAAAACTGAGATTCCACTAATTAATTATTTTAGAAAATGTGAACATGAAAGAAAAAAAAAGTGCATGTGTTTGTGGAAGATGCATGGGATACCACTGATATCACGTCATTAATTATTTTAGAAAATGTGAATATGAAAGAAAAAAATGTGTGTATATATATGCGTGTTTTTTTGGGGGGGGGACGGTGAGTGGGACACCACTGATAACCAGTAGTTAAATATTTTAGAAAATATCTACTGCTATCTATTGACAAATATTCTCCCATAGTTCCATATTCGAGCCGATGACCCCAACACTTTATGAAATATCCTCCCAGAATTCCAATCTATAATCATTACCATAATGCCAAACACAAACAAAAAGCTTATCTGACGTCACTTACAAATACCGCCACATTCCAGAATTCCATTACTCTGACCAATTCCACACATAAACCAAAGATGCAATGTGACATCACTTATCTAATTCATATCTTATCTAGCTCTCAATCTTGTCAGAATTCCATACTCAAACCATCACCCAGGATTCCATACTCTATCACCCAGAATTCCATACAAACCTTTGCCCACAATTCCACACTCAAACGAAAGACACAACGTGATGTCTATGACAGCTGGGTCCTCACAGAAATTCCAAGAATTCAATATTCTAACCAAAATCAGTTCAATGATTTCACTTATCTTATCTCTAATCATCTCCCAGAATTCGAGACTCGAACCAAAGACACAACATGATTTAAATGATGTATCGTTCCCACTACGGAAATTAGACATCATTGAAAACATTAAGCAGGATTTGATAGCTGAACCTTTACCCACAATTCCACACTCGAACCAAAGACGCAACTTGAAGTCATTGACAAATTTCTGATCATCACCCAGAATTCCATATATTAACAATTACCCAGAATTCCATACGCGAACCAAAAGTCATAACATGACGTCAGTGAGAGATATGTCTGCAGGGAAATTCCAAGCATTCTATACTCATAACGTGAAGAATCCTTATCTTATTTTATCTTGATGTGGTTATCAGTGACACCCCTGCTACTGACAATATATCTTCATGCTCCCTTGTAGAGGGAGAGCGACCTCATAGGAAACGTCCAAAACGTTTCAAACATTGAAACAGTTTGAAACGTGGCCCGGAGCCTGAATACAACACTATGTGAGATTTCAAAGTCTCTGGCAATATCAGTAAATTTGTGGCCTTCTTCTAGCTGTCGAAGAATTCTTTTCATCTGGAAATCATTTAGGTGATGTCTTTTAGACATTACAATACATCAAAGTTTGCAACTTTATTCCTTTATGAAAAGAGCTTCTTTCAAATACAATTCGATTAGCCCAGCATTTGCCTTTTATCCTGTTGTGTGTTATCTTGACCTGTGAGCGATATTCGAAAATGTCAACAGGTACCCTTTCTACAGTACTTGAAATCGTCAGTTATACAAGTGGCCTCAAGCTGATTATTCTGAATTGTGTTCGTTCTTGGGTTTAGGATAATAGCATATTATAAATATAAAGAACTGTTCTACAAAACACAACAGAAGAATGTTGGAAATTTATCAAAAGGCTGGTAAACTCTCTTTTTGCACTTATTTAAAACTTTAGATAATGCACATAATGCTCAGGATTCTAGAATATGTTGTTTCATCAATAGCTACTCATTGAACCTAAAAAACAATTTCTTAGGAATAATATTGCATGTTTTCAGATGTGGTATTACAGAAAAAGCTTTCTGGCAAAAGGACAAGCGATGAACAATGAATGTGGACAGTTCTGGAATTACAGCTCTTCAGAGAGTTGAAGCTTGAAGATAGATTACAATCGGACCACTTCTCAAGAATTCGTGTGGTGTATCCCTTAGATTTGGAGTGATAATATGGCGGCTGCTAATGTCCAATATAAATGTGAATAGAAAATCCACATTTTTTTCTTTTTTATGCATGTTTTCAAATTTCCGTTTCCTTGAAAAAATTTTAATTCCTACTAAAGGTTGACTATTTTGAAATGTTGAATAATTGGTTTTAATTATAATCGAAACAAATTATATGTCCGTTCAGTTAAAACTGATAACTCCAACTTGTTCTCTTTATGTTTCCTTCTCATATGATATGGAAAAATCACAGTTGCCGAAAAGAATCACCGAGATACCTCTTTTCATATTTAAACTATCCTCACACAAAAACCTTTAATAAGATTCCTGGCGTCCTAGACGAAATGTGAACCCATCATTGCAATGAAGTGATGATAAAGCGGACAAGTATTTTGAATGGCAACAACCTTCCGGTTTAGCATTGCGAGCAAACATTTTTGATAATTTAAAATCATATGTATTTGATTAATAACTCGATATTGATGCTTTGTGCATAGAGGAATCATAGATATTTATAATTAATATAATTTAAAAATTATGCTAAAAAAAGTGAGAGAACGGAAATATTGGCAATTCGTATCTCCAAGCATACAGATTATCTGAAAACCTCTCTTGAAAACATTTAAAAAAAAAAGTCTTTAAAATAAACGTTGCACCACAGCATATCGATGCATACTTGATATCAGTGATTTCCGGTGAAAGCATATTCCTACATGCGTTGAGATCATTCTAGCCACAGGAGACCAAAACATATTCACATATTTAGCCGCAGGTAAATATGTGAATATATTTTGACAGGGAATTACCGATATTAGGCTTGCATCACTATCGCTATTGCTGGAGGAACTCATTCGTTCTTTTCTGAGATAACAGCTTTTTAAGAAGGTACGAGCCTTCCTCCTCCAAATTCGGATTTTTTTATTCCTTTCCTCCCATCCCGCAAAATAACAATTTTGATAATTTTGATAACTTTTAATGATAATTTTTTGATTGGTAAAATATTTATATATACAATAAACATCTTGCGTGACATTGCACTTTATAATTTTACAGAGCTGAGAACTAAGTGCTCCAATAATAATAAAAATAATATTAATTTTTTTATTTTTTATTTTTCTTATTTTTAAACATTTTTATTATTACTCAGATAAATTACATACATTATACGAACACAATTATGCATAACAAATACTTTCTCGTACATAAAGTTTTTTTCAAATAATAATAATAACAATAACTGTTTACAACGTATATTATTATAATATTCATAATGATGATTATTACAGATGTTTCTTTGCAATTTTAGACTCTATATATACAATATCAATGGATATAATCAGTATATATTGCATACATTTGTTACAGTTATTACATACATTTGTTACAGTTATTACATACATTACATACTTTTGTTACAGTTATTACATACTTTACATACATTTGATTACATATGATACACTACATACATTGGTTTACATGTGATACGTACATTACATGCATTTGGTTACATATGATACATCGGGGATGAAAACTAATTTCTCTGCTTTTATTCTCGAAGCTTATATATAAGCTTATTTGAGGATGACACCAGTTGGTTATTATTTATTGTTTTTTTTTTGCTGTGTTAGGAAGCTACGAAATCTATGATTGAGAAATTCGCGCACGCACGCACGCACGCACACGCGCGCGCACACACACACACACACACACACACACACACACACACACACACACACACACACACACACACACACACACACACACACACACACACACACACACACACACACACACACACACACACACACACACACACACACACACACGCACACACACGCACACACAATAACTTTGAATGTATTGATGCGTCGCTGAACGGGAAGTCTGAACGAATATATTGTGTTTCATTAAGTTTGTGTGGTATTTTGGGTGCATGTTTCTTGTTCATAGTATGTCTTTAGAGCTTTTTTCAGGCGATTGTAGTTTGTAAGGTTACTGCATTCAAAAGGTAATTTGTTTATCGTGTTTGGGATGCAGAAGTTTCGCGTGGCCTTTCCGTAGTGATTATTGTATTTATTTGTGATATAATTAGTTGACTGAGGTCTTGTTATACGGTAAGTATTTCTGACTGTCTTGTAGTTGGCATCGATATAATGTTTTTGCAAAGCTGCATAATGACATAAATATTTTGCTGTCAGTATTTTGTTTTGACATTGCAGTATATATAAAGTCGTTATTTTCTCTTTGTTACCAAAAGATCAGTTTTGTCATTTTGTACTGTAGCGACATTAATCTATTTAATTTGTAGGATGCACAGAAACCATACGTTGTTATAGCGTATCTTAGTATATTTAGGCATAGTGCTCTGTATATTAGTGTTTTTAAGCATATGGGAACTATGTCTTTTAACCTATAGTGTTTGCCACTTATTGTTCGGAGTTTGTTGTGTAGATGGTTTATGTGGCTATTCCAGTTCATATCTGCATCGATGTAAATTCCAAGGTATCGTATTGTTTCAACCTGAGTGGTTGTAGTATTTTTGTTGTTCTGTGTGTTTTTTGTGTTGGAAAGTGAATGTTGGATGGTTATATATTTGTTATCAACTGGTCGCGTCAGTGGATTTCTGAATATCATCAATTTTGTCTTTTCTGAGTTTAGGCGTATGGAGGTTTTCGTGAGCCAGTCTATGATCAGATTGATGTCATGTTGCATATTTGCTTTGGGTATGCTTGCGTTATTGTGGATGGATATTATTGCTGTATCGTCTGCGTATTGAAATATCTTACCTTTGCGTGGTAGCTGATTAATATAGGGCTCGTAAATGTTGAATAGATTTGGGGAGAGTACAGCTCCCTGTGGTACTCCAGAGGTTATTGGTAGCTCTCTGCTTCGGTTTGATCCGATACGTGTGATTTGTTTTCTATTTTGAAGGCACTTTGTAAACCACCTGTGAAGAGGCCCGTCTATTCCAACATGCCTCAGCTTTTCTAACAAGGTTTGATGTGTGAGTGTATCGAATGTTTTGTTAGATCAATAAATACTGCCATGGTAATTTTTGTTTTTGTATAAGGCGGTATTAATTAAGTCTGTGAAGTCTTCCAAGAGAGATGTTGTTCCCTTATTTTTCTGTAAACCACATTGTGTTATGGGGTAATATGAAAGGTCTCTGCGTATGCTGTGAGTTTCTTCAGTATGATCCGCTCCATAATTTGATTGATAATTGGTAATGTTGCTATGGGTCTGTAATTTCTGATTAAATTTCTTTTTCCATGTGTGTATATGGGTGTGATTATGGCGGTCTTTAGCATACTTGGTATCTGTCTTGTTTTAAATATTTTATTTATTAATTTTAGTTGGATAAAACTTAAACTGGTTGCATGTTGCTTTATATCTTTAGGTCTGATACATCAATTCCTGGGCCTTTGTTTGGTTTGATTTGATATATTGCTGAGAGAAGTTCTGCTTCTTTTATGGTTGGGAAGCATAATGTCTGTTTTGATTATGGTCCAAGTGGAGGGTCACGTTTTGTGATTGAGGGATTTGTGAATAATAATAATAATAATAATAATAATAATAATAATAATAATAATAATAATTATTATTATTATTATTATTATTTTTTTTTATTTTTTATTTTTATAAACGACTTATTTATTTTTACAATGAAAATGATAAGGTTTACTATCACACAGAGTATCTGCACACACATAATGAAAAACATATTATCTTTTCTGTACAGTACGAAAGTTCGATATACAAAATGCAGAGTACATTTTATAAATATGAATATACATTTTTTTAAACTAGCTAAATATGGACTGGCACCAATGTGCACACAATTCACGATACAATGCAGTAATGCAACATACACACACAATTCAATAATAATAATAATTTTTTTTTTTTTTTTTTTTGAGTTGCCAATAATTTTTTTTTTTTTACATTTTATTATGTCTCAGTATAAGTTACATACAATAATAATATTTACAGTATTTGCAATAAGGATTATACAGAATTTTTTATTTATTTATTTATTTTTTTATTTTTTTTTATGTCTCAGATGAATTGCATACATAGTTGCTGTAGTAATTATATGTATATAATATTTATAACGCTTTACAAGTGTGCATAACAGATACTTGCAAGTTAGTAATTTTCTTCCTCGAAGCTTAGCAGAGCTTATCTGAGGAAGATAATAGATGACAGAGGGTGGTGGTTTCATGGTTCTGTTCCTATAGTGGTCACAAGCCAGGTGTTGATTTTACTGTTTGTAGGTACGTGCTTGAAAGACTTCGACTGCTATTACAGTTTAACTTTTTTTTTTGTGCAAATAGGGTTGGATTTAGACATGGTGTGTTTGTTTCTTTGTGTTCTAGTAGTGATAGTTTTTTGAGATGGGGGGTTGTCGTAGGTGTGTGTGTGTGTGTGGGTATTTGTGTGGTGGGGAAGAGAGAAACAGGAATTGCTCTAATTTTCATTCTCGCTATAATATTTATGTAGTGCCTGTTTCAGCTCTCTGTATGTTCCTAGGTTTTTGTTGTCGAACGGCAGTTTATTTATCATGTCAGGTACGTAGAGGTTTCGGGTGGCTTTGCCGTGGTGATTGTTGTACTTATATGTTATGTAGTTTGTTGACTGTGGTCTTGTTATTTGATATGTTGTTCTGGTTACTCTATATGTTGGGCTGTAGTAGTGTTTTAACATGACTGTGTAGTGGCGTAAGTGTTTCACCTTAAATATTTTGTGTTTTGTCCATGCTTCCTGCATAAGTGTGGGTTGTTCCCAGAATATCAATTTTATCATTTTATCTTGCAACCATTGTAGCCTGTTAAGTCTGTAGTCTGCACAGAATGCGTATGATGTGATTGCATAACTTAAAATGTTTTCACATAATGCTTTATAGATTAGTATTTTTATGTGGGTTGGGGCAATGTCTTTTAAGCTGTATAGTTTGCTTGCTATTATCCTAAGCTTGGTATGTAGGTAGTTTGTATGGCTATTCCAACTTTGATCTGTATCGAAGTGAAGTCCAAGGTAGCGTGTTGTTTACACCTGTGTGATGGTTGTGATTTTAGGTTCTGCACTTTCTGTATAGGAGGATGAATGTTTGATAGTGAGATATTTAGTTTCTGTGGCAGGGTTTGGGGGTTTTTGAATATCATTAGCTTTGTTTTTTCAGGGTTTATATATATGCCGTTTTCGGTTAACCAGTTAGTGATTTGATTGATGTCGTGTTGCATATTTTTGTAAGCGATTTTTGCAGTGTTGTGAATGGATACTATGGCAGTGTCGTCTGCATACAGGAAGATTTTACTTTTTAGGGGGAGTTGGCTTATGTCGTGTGTGTATATGTTAGATAGAATGGGAGATAGGACAGCTCCTTGCGGTTCTCTACAGGTTACATGTACCTCTTTGCTCTGTGCTGATGATGTACGTGTGATGTGCTTTCTGTTTATCGTGTATGCTTTAAACCACTGGAGTAGACGACCTCCAATTCCGATATGGGTAAGTTTCATTAACAAGGTTTTATGTGTTAGTGTGTCAAATGCTTTTGTTAGGTCAATGAATACCACTAATGTTATTCTGTTTTTATCCAATGCAGCGTTTATTAGATCTGTGAAATCTTCCAGGAGTGTTGCTGTTCCTTTATTTTTTTGAAAGCCATATTGTGTTTTGGGTATGATTTGAAATTTTTCAACGTATGTGGAGAGTTTCTGATGTACAATGCGCTCCATGATTTGGTTGATTACAGGCAGCGTGGCGATAGGTCTGTAATTACTTATTATGTTTCTTTTTCCCTGTTTGTGTATGGGTGTGATTAGTGCAGTCTTCAGTGTTTCAGGTATGTGTCCCGTTTCGAAGATTTTATTTAACAGTTTTTGTATAACTAGAAGTAGGTCGGTTGAGTGTTTCTTGATGTCTTTTGGTCTGATTCCGTCTATCCCCGGTCCTTTGTTAGGATTAATTTGTTGAATTGCCAGTGATAGTTCTTCTTTTGTTACTGTGGGGAACCACATCGACTGGGTTGCTCGTAGACCTAGTGGAGAATGTTCGTATGTTTGAGGAAAGGTTGTTTCTTGTAGCTTTTGGACAGAGTTCACGAAGTGCTGATTAAAGTTGTTTGCCAACTCTTTAAGGGATTTGGGGTTGCAGGCAAAGCTGTGTTTTATTGTTTCTGTGGCAGTGGTTCTGTGTATATTGTCCAGCATTTCATTAATCAGGTGCCAGGTTTCCTTTATGTCATTCTGTGCTGTTGTTAATTTGTTGCTGTAATAGTTTCTTTTTGCCGTTCGAATCTGGGTTGTTAGGAGATTCCGTTTTCTTTTGTATTCAGCTTGTAAATAGATATTGTTTGGCGAATTCTTAAGTTGTTTCCATAGGGTAACTTTTTTTGTGTCTGTTAGTATGTTGTCTGTTATCCATGGATTTTGTTTCGTTTAGGGGCGTATTTTTATTTTTGTTAATGATTTGTTATATACTTTGATAAATGCAAGTTTAAGATTATTATATACAGCTTCAGCAGGGTCTAAAGATGTTATCTGCATCCAGTCTGTTTTTCTGATTTCATCGTTTACTATTGTTTCGTTTAGAATGCTATGATTCTGTTTTGTAGTCTCTGTGATTTTTACGGGTTCTGGTTCAGTGTGGTACTGTAATGCTATTAAATAATGGCCTGCCAGTTTGCTTGTTATGACGGCTGCTGTGTGTCTATTTGGAGGGGCTCTTATATTTATATGATCAATGCAGGATCAGGTTGTTGTGTTTCCGACTATCTCTTCTCGTGTATACGACTGTATGGATGGTGTTATGTTATATGCCGATAATAGGCCTAGGTATTGTTCTGTGTTGTTATTTATGTTCCTAATGTTTATATTATTGTCCTATTATTATCAAGTATTCTGAGTGCCTACGTCCGTGGATGAAAGCCGTCTGTTTATTTCTTCTAGGAATTTTGAGGTAGTTAAGTTGGGTGGTCTGTATATTGCGTTTAATATCAGGGAGTTTTCTTGTTTGGTGTTTTTAATTTCGATGCATATGTTTTCTGTGTATTCTAATTTATAGTTTACTTCTTTTACTTCTAGTTTATGTTTGGTAAATATTATTATATCACCGCCTCGTTTTGTTTATCTGCAGTGTTTGTGTTGTTGGAAGTGTGGCATTTGGTAGGTTGATTCCTCTTCGTTTGTCATAGCACTTCAGTCTGTATTAAAATGTCTATTTCGTCTATATCTTCCTTCAGATAAGCTTGCAGGGTCAGCCAGTATTTTTGAATGCTTCTGATGTTGATGTGGAGAATAGATAGTCCTTTTTTGGGGCTTGTCAGTTGTTTCCATTCTGTTATTGATATTGATTTCAGAATGTGGCAATTATCATGTTCCGGGGTGATTACGTCTGCTTGATGGTGTGCATTCATGGTGGCTGGGGTGCTGGTCCTTCTTTACTAGTTGTCAATATTCCTTTCAATGTGACAGCCTGTTGAGGTCATCTACGGATTTTATTTCGATTGGTTTTGAGTTTTGTGTCTTTCTAAGGAATATTTTGCTGTCTCTTATCCATATAAACTGGTAATTTTTTTTGTTTTTACTTTCCTTGCTTGGTAGAATATTTTCTGATAGTGTTGAGTAAGGTATTCAGACAAGTATATTGGGGTGTTGTGGTGGTCTCCTTTCAGATCCTTTACTACTGGATTTTTAATCCTGCTAGCTTTTATAAGTGTTTTTTTTTGTTAGGCTGTTGGTGAGTCGCACTACGACGGGAGAAGGACGGGTATTATTTTCTCTTTTCCTTTTTTGTGGTAACCGATGCACTGACTAGATGTCTCTTGGTTCAATGGGGGAGCCGATTTTTTGGCATAGTTGTATTACAGTGTCTCTTAATGGTTCAGTAGCTATTTCTGGGAGACCATTTATGAGGAGGTCATTTTTGTGCTGCTGTTGGTATTAGAGCTCGTACTGTTGTTTTAGAGTTTAGTTCTTGCCGTAGGTCCATTGTCTCTTTAATTAAATTATGCTGTCTTTCAGTTAGCTCTTTGACGCAGTTTTTAATTTCTCTAACGGTCTGTAACATATCTTCTATCGAGTTATTATTAAATTTAATAAATGCCTCGTATTGGTTAAATTTTTCTGTAATTTGTGCGGTATGTTTTTTAAATAGTTCTCCAACAAAATCGATTAAACAGTCTTTTAGGTTTTGTAATCTATTTTCAAGTAATGCATTTAAAGATGGCTCACCTGGGTTTCCGTTGTTGTTTTCTTTGTTTTTAATTCCCTCTGTTGTTGATAGCTGTTTACTGCCTGCAGTTGTTTTCTGCGTTGGCTGTTTTCCGCCTGCGGTCGAAGGCGACGTTCCTTTGTTATATCTGCAATTGGGACACTTCCACTCGTCACGATTCTTGTTTGATTTTCGCTGCCAAGTAGTCTCAGACAATCCTGAACATAAAAAATGCATGTTTCTTTGGCAGTTCCTACATGTTACGTGGTTTTCTTCTCCTGTTAGGTCTTCTTGGCATTTGTAGCACTTCATATTTCTTGTTTGACGATCTTGCTGTATTTTCTAATATGGCGTCCTCCTTTGTTCTCTTCTCGCGTAGTTGACCAACGTATACTTCGAACTTTGAATACTTATATTTTACTTATTACTTAACAGATACTTACAGTTTTTACATCTGTATGTTCGTCTTGAAGAACGGAGTTCACTGATGTACTTTAAATTTTAATTCACAAGAAAAGATCTACCTTGCAACTAAAAATATGGGAGCATCGAAATAGCGTGATTGCGACTTCTTGCTGCTAAAGCGCCCTCTTATAATAATAATAATAATAATAATAATAATAATAATAATAATAATAATAATAATAATAATAATAATAATAATAATAATAATATACTGAATAAGGACTCGTGGACCAACAGGGCCATAAGCGGCAATCATCTTGATTGTAAGGGAAGCGGCACTCCCATGGACCCCTAGCTGGATTTATCCTCTCCTTCTTCTATGCTGAGGAAGACCCACTTACTTTAATATTTCGTATAAGGCCTTATCAGCCAACTCTTCTTACTTTATAACCCTTGTGCTATTAGAGTACTCGAGGGCCATGGGGTCTTTTCATTTCTGGCCTTACAACTATGTCCTCTCTATAAACCTTACTATATTTCTTCTATAATCTACCCTTTCCCCTTCAATATACCCTATTCCTCCTATGGATTTAAATTCGGAAGAAGGCTAGTTCAGAAGCCTTAAGGTAGCAGCCCTACCACTGAACTATTCCATCGTCAGGCTAGTCCCCTGACATGGAGAACATAACCATACTTGTAAGCTGACAGAAAAAGATAATCGGATTGAATCTATGGGAAACGACCCTGGAATGGAAAAGGGAAAACGAAAATGGAAACGACAAAATATAATACACATAGCAAACTGGAATGTAAGAGGAATTGCATATAAAGAAATAGAATTAGACCAGTTATTAAATGAAAGAAATTTTAAAATATCAGTAATCACTGAAACAAAAAAGAAATTAAAAGGAACTATGAGAACTGAAAATTTTAATGCGATATACAGTGGAGTCGACAGAGACCAAAGAGCACAAGCAGGAGTCATGAATTGGATTCATAACTCCGTTTCAAAACAGTTAAAACATTATAAATTATGGAATGAAAGAATAATAGAAGCTAGAATAAAATAGATAGAGGCTATTTAACAATAATTGGTTTATATGCCTCAGAAGAAGGAAGAGAACAGGATAATATTGATTTTTATAATCAGCTAAAAACATATATAATAAAATAAATAAAAAGGATTACAAAATTTTAGCAGGAGACTTAAATGCAAGAATTGGAAACACGAAACTTAATAATAATACAGAAATACATGGAGAACACACTCTAAACAGAAATGGTAAAACATTGATTGACTTTGTAGTTTATAATAACCTAAAAATAATGAATTCCTTCTATAAACATAAAGACATACATAAATATACTTGGGCAGCAAGAGGATGGAAATCAATATTAGATTACTTCATATTAAATGAAAAGACCTCAAATTTTTCACTAGATGTTAGAGTTCACAGAGGATATGAAATAATCAGTGACCGCTTCCTTGTTAAAATAAAATTAAGATTACCACCTAAATGACTACAAGTAACAAGAACAGAAAGAAAAATTGAAACATTTGTTTATAAAACAAGACATAGAGAATCATGGAATAAATTTGTTTCTAATTTAGAACATGATTTATATAAAATAAGACCCAAAGTATATAAGATTTTGAAACACCTAAATGCAGATACCAAAGAAAACATAAAATTAAACACTGAATTGAAATTAGAAGAATTTCTAAATTACTACACAGAACTGTGGACAGAAAAATATTTTAAAAAAGACAACTTTCAAACAATTAACGAAAATGAAAAGGGAATAACTGAAGAAGAATTAGAAATCAGCCTGAAAGAAACAAGAAACGGAAAATCACCTGGAGAAGATAAGCTAGGTTCAGAGCTATATAAATACGCAGGAACAAGATTCAAAGGAAGACTCTTATTAATTTTAAATAAAATTTACTCAACTGGTATTCCCCCCAATAGAATGGAAAAAAAGCAATTGTGATTCCTATCTTTAAGAAAGGTAATAGAGATGACCCTAAAAACGATAGAGGTATCAGTATACTAAATTCATGTTACAAAATATATAGCAGAATCTTAAATAACAAACTAATGAAATATTCCGAAAACTTTATTCTAGAGGTACAAAATGGATTTAGAAAAGGACGATCATGTATAGACCCAGCCTTCTGCCTAAAATTAATAATAGAGAAAAGAAGAGAATATAATTTAGAAACACATATTGCATTTATGACTTTGAAAAAGCATTTGACAAAGTTAAAAGAAACATATTATTTAACATATTAAAAGAAAGACAAATACCAAATAATATCCTAAAAGCTGTCACAAGTATATATGAAAATAATCAAATACAAATAAGATTAAATCACAAGCTATCGTATACAAGAGAGATAAACCAAGGCGTCCGACAGGGCTGTCCCCTCTCAGCTACTCTTTTTAATATGTACTTAAATGAAATAATAATAAAATGGAGTAAAAATTTACATCAAGGAATTAAACTTTCACCTACAGTTAACTTAAACACTCTCCTCTTTGCAGACGACCAAATAATAATTATAAATTCTGTAAGATAATTTACAGAAAGCTATTTTAAATCTAAATGAGATATCCAAAGATTATGGTATGATAATATCAGCGGAAAAACCAAAAACTATGGCCTTTAAAGGACAAGATCCAGCAAGAACTAAAATAGTATTAGATAACAAGATCTTAGAACAGGTGAATTCATTTAACTACCTAGGATGCATGATCACTTATGAAAATGAAAAAGATATAAACATAAAAATTGCAAAATATTTAAAAATAGCAGGAGTAATTAACTCTATATTTAAACCAAACCTAGTTAAAAAAAAACCAGGCTAAAAGTATAAAATACATTAGCCCTACCGGTCTTAATGTGTGGAAGCGAAATCTGGACAATAAAACAAAAAGACAAACAAAGATTAACAACAGCAGAAATGACGTTTATGAGAAAAACTGCAAAGTATACCCTATTTGATCACAAAATAAACGAAGAAATTATGAAAGAATTAAACCAAGAACCAGTAATAGAAAAAATTAAAAAATATAAACATAAATGGATGGAACACGTTCAAAGAATGAAAACAGAAAGATTACCAAAACAAGCCTTAAAGTACAAGCCATTAGGAAAACGAAAACCAGGACGTCCTCTTAAACGATTCAACGATGACTTCTAAGGCCGGAACAGACCATACTAGGACTAAATCCTTGATACGTATGATGATGATGATGATGATGATAATAATAATAACAATATTATATATAATAATAATAATACATTATTATTATTATTATTATTATTATTATTATTATTATTATTATTATTATTATTATTATTATTATTATTATTATTATTATTATTATTATAGGAGAACCAGAGCAACTGCCCTGTCAGGCCATGTCTTGTTTGCAATAAACACGAACAACGAAAGCCGCCAACATGAAGTAAATTGGACAACAACTTCAAACCTACACATTTGCCATGATGAGGTAGAAAGCCGCATTGTAGAGTCCAAAGAAATCACCTTGGACCCTCTTCATATGAACAATAATCTCAGCTATAATTTGCCTGACTCTTTCAGCTCTACTATCGGATACTGGAGATCGCGTGGTTCCACACACGCACAAGTGTACAACAATAGAACTTTAACACGGACTATAGCTCAAGTTCATAATAATAACTATAATATTCGACTGTAATTTACAGTCGAATATTATAGCTTTATAATTATAGCTTTAGAGTGTCTCAATGTTTTTTTTTTTTCAGTGTCTTTTAATAGCTTTCTATGTTCTTAACGCCTGATGAAGTCAATCTCGACGAAACATGTTGCGTTTTCAAATAAATCTCAATTTGTTATAATTCTCGGGTTTTTAGTCAGTTTATATTAAAAATGAACATATCCCAACCCCGAGTTAATAGTACTAATCATATATATATATGACTACTACTATTAACTCTGACTACTACTATATATTATATATATATATATATATATTAAAATATTATAGTTAATGGTAATGCTACATGCTTTTTACTCTTGTGTCAATGAGAAATTCTGCAAAAGATAATGATATTACAAGTAATTATAATTTTTCCTGAACCATTTGCAAAAAAAAGTTGCATTGTTGCCTAAATTTTAGTATATTCATGTAATTATTTGAGAGATAATAAACTATTATTATTATTAAAAAAATCACTCTTTCTCAAACTTTGAAGAAAAACATACTAAACTACATGTAATATTATATAACTTGTGTAACTCTGAACTATATAATTGTGAATTATTACTGTGATTGTTATTTAAAATATAGCAAAAAAACTATGTTATCATCATTATTATTGAAATCTCATTATATGTAGCACTTAGTGCTGAATCTTGTAAAATAATATAGTGAATGTTACTCAAGATGATATTTGCATATATGTAAATATTTGATAGATCAATAAAAATAAATAAATAAATAAATAAATAAAAGTATTATCATCATCATCTCACCACGTAGCCACGAAATGCATTCAGGTATTATAGGACTTCCGAAAGTATTCAAAGGCTTAATGAGCTTAGTCGCCATCATTCCTTTTCATCAGGTCATGAGGATAGTAAACAGAAATCTGTCCAGGAGACTGAATTTAAACATTTTTACTATGTAGTTAAAATATCGTATTTGATTATAGGATATTACTTACTGGCAGTCCAGTTTGCACTTCTTCACGTGACAGTTTTTTGTTTCATCCTTTTTGAAATCGGTGTCTGAAATTCAAATAACCTCTTTCATTACATTTAAAATAAAATTGATTTATATTCCTATAAAAAGTTAATTTTATAGTCTTTAAAATAAATGTATTGTTATATTATCTTTCGTTGATTCGTATAGTTTATATTGTATAGCCTTAGGATACATAAAATTTTTATCTAAATACTTATAGCTAGTTTAGTAACTGTACATGGTTAATTTTCTTTTTTTTTATTCAATGGAATTAATATTTCAATTAATTATTCATTTATCCTCTACATATCTAATACTAATACTACATATCTACCGGTGTACATTACACAGCTGCCTCCAGAATCACTCCTCTCCATTTGCATTATGTGTTCAATCAGTTTCTATTTGTGCATTTTTTTTATTTCACTGTTGATCCTTTTATTAGTTTGCCATTTGTTATACTTTAGAGCCAAGCTAGTTTTTATATTTTACATAAAAACAACATCGAAACTGTTTTATTGAGCTATTTGTTTTAGTCGATCTCCCTGATAACTAAAATAATGCATCCTTGTTATTGTTGTTATTATTATTATTATTATTATTACAACTCCATAAAAACACGAACGCATTAGGGAGGCCATGGATTTCCAACTTCAAATATTATGCCTTCGCTTAAACTGTCCGACTCTTGGTTCTGTGAGAGAAATATCAGGTTCATTCCAGGACACAAGTACTGATCCCTGGGGCACACTACTCTTCGCCTTAAATCTCGCACATTCACAGCCGCCAGATAACACTTTCTGATAATTATAAAGTAGCCATTCACTTATCCGAGCCATTAGCATGTATTCTAATACTATACACATCGGTTCATGCAACTCCATTTGATGTGCGTCCTCTTTAATGTCTTAGCAAAGTCCAACAGTATTATCCATTCTCTTTGTCTAATTTAACCATTACATTAATAGAAAATATGAACAAACCAAACTTCATTACTCCCATAATTTTCTTTGTGGTATATAGCTTGTTTATCTACCCATGTCTGTATGCAAGACAGTGGGTAGATAAACAAGTGAGCCCTTCATGTTCTCACTAGTGGCCAGCATGAACATGAAGATCAAGATAGAACAAGGAATCATGACGTCATTGTTTAATAAGATCATTGACGTAATTGTGTGTGATTCTGTTTGTGACGTCATGAGTGTGGAATGTTTGGAATTATTCTGGGGATATATGTCTCATTGACGTCACATCGTGTGTTTTAGTTCGCATACGGAATTGTGGGTGATGGTTAGAGATAAAATAGAGTATTGAACCCTTGGAATTTCCCAGGGTGACACACATCAGTTATTGACGTCAGGTTTGGAGTCAAGAGATCATGTCAGCATTTAGATATTTTCTAAATAATTAATTAATGCATATCAATGGTGCTCCTCACTACCCTCAAGCACACACACACGCACACATTTTTTACATATACATAACTCATCGGAATATTTTGATATGTTAAAAATTTAAAGATCTTAAACTTCATTACTTTTTCTAATTAAATGTTATCTTTATTACAAAGTCTAGCAAAAAATAATAACATAACATAAATAAATAAATTGTGTGTGAATTCACTGTGATTTCAAAATATATACATGGTCTTACTTAAATTTGCATAACACAACAACGACACCAGTGTGTTCGTTTACGTTTACACATTTTACTTTTACATTTTACGTTTTACATTTTACACATTTCACTGAAATATTATTTACGTATTGTATTTTCTGGATCTCACATACAGACATTAAATAAAATGAAAAATACACTCTATTTTTTGTTCAAAAATCTGCTTATTGTTAAATTTGCGCTGCTGTTCAAAGGGGATGATTTTCCACGGTTGTGGTGCTTTCCCATGGTTGCGGAAGTGACATTCGCATGCTTGTCTACATTGTGACACTTATCTACGAAAGTTTATTCATTTGTTACTGTATTAAAATTACAGCTTACATTTTTTTGTTCGCTTATGGAATTGAGGGTGATAGTTAAAGATAAGGTAGAGCATGGGATGTTTGGGATTTCACTAGGAGATATGTCATTGATGTCACGTTGTGTGTTTTAGTTCGCCTTTGGAATTATGGGAGATGGTGATGATTAGAATTTTGCTGGAGGACATACGTCAGTGACGTGAGATGAGGTTTTTAGTTTGCGTGTGGCATTATGAGTAATGATTTAGATAATGGAATTCCTGGGAATATTTGGTCAAGTGTTGGGGTCTTTGGTTCGATTGTGAAAGTGTTGAAAATATTTGTCTAGTAGCAGCACGAATTTTCCAACATAAGTGTGTGGTATGTCATTTCTGTTATTGATTATGGGAATTGTTAGTTTAGAGTCAAGAGACGGCGTCAGCAATTAGACATTTTCTAAATAATTAATTACAGGACATCATTGGTATCTCACCCAAATATACCTTTTTTTTCTTTCATGTTCACATTTTCTAAAAAAAATTAATTACTGTCTATCACTGGTGTCTCCTCAACCCCCATCAAGCACACACACACAGAATTTTTTTTTTATTTTCATGTTATCATTTTCTAAAATAATTAACTACTGGAATCTCAGTATTACTGCTTTTTTCTTTCTTTCAAATTTTTCTTCTCAAAAGATTGTAGTTAGACATTTTCTAAAATAATTAACCAGTGGAATCTCAGGCAGAAATTCTAATCAGAATAAATATTCTTAAATGCTATACCATCTACACTATCCACAGTCTCAAAGGTTATTGAAATTCTGATTAACAAAATGCTTAAATATCTATTTAAATGCAATATCCTTTTACACAATATGAGTTTAGATCCAGATGCAATACTGAAAAAGCGAAAATTCATTTCCGCTTTTTCAGTATTGGAGTTTCATAAAAAGGTCTATAGTGGTATAAATGAAAGAATGCACACAGCAGCTGTTTTTCTTCTTTATATATCTAAAGCGTTCGACAGTGTTCATCATGAACTATTGCTACTGAAAATGTCCAAATACGGCATTACGAGAATTATTAATGACTTGACTCAGATCCTATCTGAATAATAGAAAACAATATACCAGCTATGATATATTTAAAAGTACAACAAACGTAATAAAATACGGCGTCCCACAAGGGTCAGTACTAGGACCCATTCTATTCATAATATATGTTAATGATCTATGTAAATACAACCTTTTTGGCAAAATGATATCCTTTGCTGGGGATACGGCTTTAGTATGCACCGAAGCAACCCTTGAAGATCTAAAAAATCGGATTCATAGCGATATGTTAAAACTAAGTATATGGTTTAGCAACAATGGTTTTAGCATTAATACCGACAAAACGAGATATGTGTACTTTACATTAACAGACAAATTAGATCTCAGTATAACTATAAAATGGCATGAAAGGAAATGTAGTGATATTCTAAATTATCAATGTAGCTTAATCAAAAAAACAAAAACCGTCAAGTATTTGGGCCTCCATATCGATAGCAATTTGAAGTGGAACTCCCACACCACTTTCTTAACAAATAAGTTTAGGTTCATAATTAACAGAATATATTATGTTAAAAAATTTGTAAATGCAGCATTCTTAAGATGTTTATACTATTCCTGTAAATTCTTCACTGCAATATAGCATTACCTGTTGGGGAGGAGACTATTATAACAATCTGCTTCCATTAATAAGAATACAAAACAGAATAATTAGAGCCATAACGACTACCGACTTCGCACATTCAACCAATGATCTGTATATCGTTCATAATATTCTACCATTTCAGAAACTATATCTCTATGGTTGACTTATGTAAAAAGAAACACTGAAAGTTTCTTCATATATAATGTAGACTATGGATTGCGCTGCGGCCGAAACACGCTGGAAGTACCTAAGGCTCAAAAAGAAATTTTTCATAAATCTTTCGTAAATTGCGATGAGCAGCTATAATAAACTTCCTTGAGAGACAACCTTATGGGATTAAACAACGATGACATTTACTTTAAACGTATAGCATAAGAGATCATTATAACTCATATATCATAAACAATTAAGGTATTCATTTACAAATCGGTTCATTCAATTAGGAATTAAAATATCGAAATGTACATTATTATAACTGGTAAGGGAGAGTCCTCCTAGATGCGGTCCCCGGGCTCTCAATGTCTGTTTTGAGCTAATTACTTTTCTAGTAACCATTATGGCTACCGCCCTTGGTTACAAATGTTTGCATTAACTAATTTACATTACTCTGACGAGTTACTTATCATAACTACGAAAACATTAGAAATATATTACTTTCTATTTGCATACATGAGAAAACCTTTTATTATCCATAATGAAATAATATCCAAAATACGTGTTAGTACCAACAGAATATGATAGTAATACTTGAATTTTATTTTGTAATATCGTACTGTGCATTGATTGTATTGTGAAATATTGTCATAATTAGTATAATGTGCATAATTTGTATACGTGATGTGAATAATAAATTGTCAATCTTTGAAATATGGAGAACACATCAACAATACCTTAGTAGTTCATTTAAGTTTAAAATACACATTTATTTGACTGAAACATTATTTACAAGTATAATCAAAATGAAAATTAGAATATATAATTACCTAGAAATATTTCACAAGATTTGTCTCTCTTGCTTTTTTCCTGAAGAAAGAAGAATAATTCCAAAGAGTTTTGTTTTCTCATTTTTGTTTACTTTATGGGATACAAAAAACAGCACAACACACACATACACAAGGCCTTACAGAACGAATTGCAGTAAATAACCTGGAATTGCAGTTGGGTGTTGTACCTTATAGGTTTCTGTCAGTTTCCTTAATATCATTCGCACTGTGGCTTATGGCTGTTTTTTTCCCAGGGTTGGGGATGTTTTCTACTTAGTGACTTCATTGGGAAGTAAAGTCACCGCAATCCTATTCTTTTAATTTTCACAATGTAGTGTGACATTTTGTATTAAGACTTGCTAATATGCACTCATAATTTATTTTTCTTCTTTCATGTTAACATTTTCTAAAATAATTAAGTATTTCTTTTGGGTTTTCTATTCTAATCTGTTGTACACATCTAATACAGTAACAAAATTGTCACTATTTAATTCAAATGAATTAAATAGTGACAATTATATAGTGACAATTAAATAGTGACAATTGCCACTGTTTAATTCAAATGAATTTTGTACTTTATCCATTAAAAACCCACAATAATTTTATTTGCTAGGTTCCTTATAGGTTTCTGTCCAAAGTGACACCATTGAGTTGAAGTGGAAATGTAACGTTTTCATCGTGGTTATGTGCGACTTCTTGTCTCTAAAATTCTGGATGATGGTTAGTGTATGGACTTCTGACAAATGAGGTGAATTTTATTTTTCAATCTGATTGGTTGTTTTTCTCTATTTTACTTTTAAAATTCAAAATATGCTTTTCAAAATCTACTTTTTATTTCTCCTTCATTGGCATACACAAATTGCGTTTGCTTGGAAAACTGTGGGAATGAACTGGTTCTCCTTCTCTGGCTTAAATTTGCCTGTGAGTCTTTGTGCTTCAAAGCTACTTCTGTAACTGATATTTTATTTTATTTTATTTTTCTTTAGTATTAGTAAGTGTAACTAAAGGAAATGAGACAAAGTTTGGAACTCTCCGTTTAGCGATTTCTTATTAGAAACTTCTTTTGCCAGCACAAATAAATAGTTATTTCTTAATATTTGAAAAAAATATTATCTATCGAGTAATTGTTTTTAATTTCTATTATACAAAGTTCCAAACATATAAAACTTTACACTATAGTGATATGTTTAGGCGAGCGTAAAACTCAACGTGTCTAATCATGACTCATATCTTCCCTTTTGATGTTTATGCGTGGTCCTTCTGTGTTCCGATGACACCAGCATTCTATTTGAGATTATTATTTCTGGTTTTCGAGTATGTGAACGAAATGTTTACAGGTAACTCAAACAGTAATTTAATAGGTAGCATTAGACAATTTTGGAAAATAATTAATTACAGGATATCAGCTTTTCCTACTTTTATTTCCCGTTCCCAGCATTAATTTCAGAGTAGTGATTTTTTTTCTCTTTTTTTTGCCAGTATCCTACGATATCACTCCACTGGCATAGAAACCTCTCCCACGTGCTTCTCCATAACCACAATACATGTATCTTCTAAATAATATTTGGATTCCATCCTTTCAGCGCTATGTGAAGAGTTTTGACTCATGCTATTTTCATAAAGAAAGAAAATTTCAAACACTTTTGTGGCTCACCCATTATTGACCGGAGAAGAAAGACCACAACAAAATACGATAGTTGCACTGGATGAAGGTTTGCAGTAAGTGAAAACACATTCGACTCGATTGATTTTTTTACACTAGTTTACCCTGACCTTTTCTTCTAAAATACAACATTTGTGAATGTGACTCATGGACATGTTTTGTGCATGCTGGTGGATAAGATGTTGATGTGATTTTATCTTAATTTTTGACATCATGGGGTAAAGATTATCTGTGGCTCGAATGTTTTTGTATATTATTTATGCTTATTAGGTTAAGTATTTTTCCAACACAAACGAAGTAATTATCTTTTATTGTTATTATTGTTTCAACTGAACGTTAGCTCAGATACTCTAATTTCATATTACATCTTCTAAACTAAACATTCTGGCTATTAATTTAACATCCGAAGCTTGAGGATAGAAATTTCAACAACAAAACGATACAACAGCTGGCGCTACTAGTTTCTTCTATTGTCGAAAATTTCAGTTTCTTTACGCTTGACATAATCCAACGTTTCTTCTTTCTCACTTCAAATGCACAGTTTGTCTGCTATATGTAGGCTAAACCAAAAGAGCATGTTTCATCCTCCACATTCTCCTGATTTCACACTGTGAAATTCCTTTCACCATTCCTACCCAAATTAAAATAATACTTTGTAGACCAGGTAACAGATTTAAACATCCTAGAGTACTGTGTGAGTATAATTTTTCTACTGGTTGTCTTCAAACTCGCAAATTTCTTTTGGGATTTCTACTCTTACAGTCAAACTGTGAAAATGTAAGATCCATGTCCTAAAGTTTTTTCTGCCGATTTCTTGATTTTACTTTGTACGAACATTAGGGTAACCTGTCTTTCTCATTCTCCGAAAATAATTTGTATTTTTTTATCTGCAGATTATAATCCTTTTTTTATCTTTCTATACCAAACGTTTTAAGAGTTTAATTCACGTTTTTTTGGGTAAAATTAGCTGTTGTCACTCTGTATAATCACGAAATTCTTACAGTCGTACTTTTATTCCAAACTGGTGAAGAAATATACTAGTCGGTTGGAGACATCTACAGATATATCAATAAAATTGTCACTATTTAATTCATTTTTTGCTTTATTAATTTCAAAACAGAGCATATACATTTGTACATTTAGCATCTACAAATGTGTGAAATGAAACGTAAAGGTACCTTCTCTTTATTTTTAAAATGTTTTCTGCCTATTTCTTCTTGTTACATTGTACAAACTTTAATTTATCCAGTCTTCTCACTCCCCAAATTTTGTATTTGTGTTATCTGCGAAGTACAGTACCTTTTTATTTTCTGTACCAAACTTTTTAAGAGTTTTAGAAATGTGATGGGTTAAAATATCTAATGTCGCTCTGAAAATAACCAATAAAATAAATTAAAACAAAAAAAATCGTTTTTATTTTCTCATAATTTATCAATATCAGTTTGAAATGTGGCATTACTAATAGAAAGCTGCAATTTACACATCTCCCTTGACTGAGCAGACATCATCTGGAGGAGGGGTGGTCAATGTAGGAAAAGCTGCCATCACCACCACCCTCCACTAACCTGTCACCTAATGCTATTTTTTCCCTACTTCCTAGGTGTTATTTCCTGTGAACTTTTTTCCCCATCCCAACAATTTTTTAAACATGAATGACAGAACTAGACACTTCAAAACATCAAAAAGATATAAGAGCAAGTGATATTAGAAACTCTCGATGCAGGTTTCAAAAATAAAGAGAAGGTACACTTTCTTTTCTTTTCACAGAATTGTACATGATTAAAATCAAGTGACTGCGAGTCAATACTTATTTCACAACTTTTCCACCCATACTATTCCAGGTTGAGGGAATTATAAAAGAGGCCATAGCAAATAACGTAATTGTGGTTTTGAGAATAAAGTACAACGGAATTGAAATGTGGCAGTTTTCTCACTATATCTGTAGATACCTCCACCAGACGAGAATATAACAGTTGTACTTAAAGTACGACTGTTGAATTTGTTTATTTTACAGAGAGACATTAAATAATTTTACCCATTACATTACTAAGACTCTTAAAAAGTTGGTATAGAAAATAAAAAGGTATCGTACTGTGCAGATAACACAAATACAAATTTTGCAGAATGAGAAGGCAGGATAAATTAATATTCGTACAATGTAACAAGAAGAAAGCAGCAGAAAACTTTTATGCTGCTCTCAACAATAAAGAGAATGTACATTTTTCTTTTCTTTTCACACATTTCTGCATGATAAAAGTTTAAAAATATGTGACCGTCAGTCGAAACTATTTTTCAAAACTTGACAACCCATACTATTCCATTGGAAGAACAAAAAAAGACAGAAGTGATAGCTAACAATATAATTGTGTCATTTGAAATGAATAAAGTAAAAAACGAATGAAATAGTGACAATTTTAATGCTATATCTGTAGATGTCTCCAACTAGTATATCTGTTCATCAGTTTTGGATAAAAGTACGACTGTAAGAATTTCGTGATTTTCCAGAGTGATAGCAGCTAATGTAACCCAAAAATGTGAATTAAACTCTGAAAAAGTTTCGTATGGAAAGAAAATAAACAGGGTCGTACTCTGCAGATAACACAAATACAAATTATTTTGAGGGAATAAGAAGACAGGTTACCTTAATGTTCGTACAAAGCAAAAACAAGAAATGAGCAGAAAAAAGTTTAGAAAATGGGTCTTACATTTTCATATGTTGACTGTAAGTGTAGAAAAACCAAAAGAAATTTGCGAATTTCAGACAATCAGTACAAAAAAATAGTCACACATTACTCGAGGATGTTTAAATCTGTTGCCTTTTCTACTAAGTATTCTTTTGATTTGGGTAGGAATGGTGACAGGAATTTTACAGTGTGAAATTTCTTTTCCCAAAGTTCGGATGTTAAGTTAACCACCAGATTCGTGTATATACGTCCAGGTTACCATGGATGCTAAATGCATATTAAAATTTAATGCCATTGATATTACATTGAAATATATGATGGGCACGAAGTGTAGAGGAGTGATTGATGTATTTTATCCATATTGACGGTGACGTGGTTAATAGCCAGAATGAGTGGAGAACATTTAACATGAAATTATAGTATCAGACCTAATGTTCAGTTGTAACAATAATAACAATAATAAATAATTACTTTATTTGTGTTGGAAAAAATACTTAACATAATAGGGATAAGTAATATAGAAAATCATTCGAGCAACAGATAATCTTTGCCCCATGATATTACAAAACATGTCCATGAGTCATATGCACAAATATTGCATTTTTGAAGAAACGGTCAGGATAAACAGTACTACAAGGAAAAACAATCGAGTCGAGTGTCTTTTCACTTACAGCAATCGTTCATCCAATGCAGGTATCATATTGTGTTGTGGTGTTTTGTGTCCGGTAAAGTAAATAATGGGTGAGCCACAAAAGTGTTTGAAATTTTCTTTCTTTAGGGAAATAGCACGAGGCAAACTCTTTACATAGCTCTAAAAGGATGGAAACCCAATATTATTTTAGAAGATACATATGTTGTATTGTGATTATCAAGAAGCACATGGAAGAACTTGCTCACCGGTGGGGTGATATCCTAGGATATTTGTAAAAAAGAGAAAAAAATATCACTGCTTTGAAATGAATGTCGGGTACAGAAAAAAAGTGGTGCAAACTGATATCCTGTAATTAATTATTTTAGAAAATTGTCTAATGCTTCCTATTGACGTTGTTTGAGCTATCTGAAAACATTTTGTTCACATATTCGAAAAACAGAACTGATAATCTCAAGTAGAATGTTGGTGTCATTAGAACACAGAAGGATCACGCATTAACATGAAAAGAGAGAATATCAATCACGATTAGACACGTTGTGTTTTACGCTCAACTAAACACTGTAACAACTATTATAGTCAAACATTTTTAATGTTTGGAACTTTTTAAGATAGAAATTAACAGATTAACAGAGAAATTAACAGAGCTAATGTTAATGTGAAATAATAAAAGAAATAACTCTTTATTTTTGCTGGCAAAGGAGTTTCTAATACGAAATCGCTAAAGGAGAGTTCCGATCCTTCTTTGTTTCAGTTTCTTCAGCTAAACTTACTAATGCTAAAGACAAATAAAATAAAATAAAATAAAATATCAATTACAGAAGTATCTTTGAAGCTCAAGGGATCGAAGGTAAAATGAAATGCCAGAGATGGACAACCAGTTCATCCCCACAGTTTTGCATGCAAAAGTAATATGTGTATGGCAATGAAGGAGTCACAAGAAGAAGATATTGAAAGGCATATTTTGAATGTTTAAAAGTAAAATAGAGAAAAAACATCCACTCAGATTGAAAAAAAAAACTCTTCTCACTTGTCAGAAGTCCATAATCTAACCATTACCCAGAATTCTATAGACAGGAAGTTGCACATACCCACGACAAAAACGTTGCGTTTCCCATCCAACTTAATGATGTCACTTTGGACAGAAACCTATTATGAACCTAGCTAAAAACGTAAACGTGTGATTTTAATGAATAAAGTACAAAATAATTAAATAGTGACAATTTTGTCATTATATTAGATGTATCCAACAGATTAGAATAGAAAAACCAAAAAAAAAAAATTGTTAATTATTTTAGAAAATGTGAATCAAAGAAAAAATATTACGAGTGCAAATTACCAATTCTTAGGACAATATATCACAATACATTGTAAAAATCAGCAGAAGAGGAGAGCGCTGAATTTAGCTCGCATGATGTCACTAAGTAGAGAACAGCCACAACTACAGGAAAAAACATAGCCATGAGCCACATTGCGAATGATATTAAGGAAATGAACAGAAACTTATGAGGCTACAGTCAACTGCAATTCGTTCTTTCAGGCCTTGTGTATGTGTGTGTTGTGCTGATTTTTGTATCCCATAAAGTAAAAAAATTCCCTTTGGAATTTTTCTTTTTTCAGGAAAACAGCAAGAAATACACATCTTGTGAAATATTTTTAGGTAATTATATGTTCTAATTTTCGTTTTGAATATACTTATAAATAATATTTAATTCAAATAAATGTGCATTTGTAAATTTAAATGAACAATTAAGGTATTGTTGAAATGTTTCCATATTTAAGAATATGTATTCTGCTTAGAAATTCTGAGATTCCACTAGTCAATTATTTCAGAAAATGTCTAACTACAACCGATTGACAAGAAAAAAAATGAAATAGAAATAACAGCAGTAAAACTAAGATTCCAGTAGATAATTATTTTAGAAAATGTGAACATGAAAGAAAAGAAAAAATAAATAAAATAAAAAAAAATATATATATATATATGCGTGTGTGTGTGTGTGTGTGTGTGTGTTGAGGGTGGATACCAGGATGGAAACACCAGTTATAGCCTGTAATTAATTATTTAAAAAATGTGAACATGAAAGAAAAAAAATGTGTGTGTGTGTGTGTGTGTGTGTGTGTGTGTGTGTGTGTGTGTGTGTGTGTGTGTGTGTGTGTGTGTGTGTGTGTGTGTGTGTGTGTGTGTGTGTGTGTGTGTGTGTGTGTGTGATGAGGGGAGACCAGTGAGAGCATGCAATTAATTATTTAGAAAATGCCTAAATGCTGACGCCATCTCTTGACTCTAAACTTGACGTCAATGACGGATGTGTGTTACTCTGAGAAATTCCAAGGATTCAGTACTCTATCTTATCTCTAACCATCACCCACAATTCCATACAAAAACAAAAACATACGGATGTCATTGTTTGATAAGATGAAACAATGACATCACTATTCCTTCTCTTATCTTGATCTTGTGACTAGTCGCCGGTATGTTACTCAAGACTCTTCCTTCCTTACAATCACTCTAGAGATACGAAAACCGAGAATTATACACGTTCCCCCAGGGAAATTCCAAACATTCCACACTTATGACAGAATTACACATTGTTAATTCTGTCACATTGTTAATAACGCCATTGTTTGATATGATCAAACAATGACGTCACGATTCAATGCACACGATTTTTTGCTCCACATTTATGCAATAGGATCATTCCTTCTTTCCATTTTTGTGTGAGCCTTTCTCAGCAAATTCTCAAATTAGATAAACAGATCAAGCGCTTAGCTACTTGGACTGGTCTTCAGGTTAGCATAATTACCAATATTCTCTCTGGTTCTGTTGTCAAATTCTTATCCAGGTTATTCAACAGCTTTAGAACCTTCTTCTCATATATATTTCTACCATTTTCTATTCTCTATTGTTCATCCAATGTGGCACTGTGCACTATGTTAGGTTCTCAGCTCTTGCGAGGAGAGCACTCATTATTTAAGTTGTCATATCTTCTTTTGATATGAGTGTATTGTCATCAGTCAGTAAAACTATTCTTCCATATTCATTGTTCCTTCTACTTTTAACATAAGGGTTAAACTCGTTTGCTTGGGTAGCGAGTTTCTTTTCATAATCCAAGATTTCTATCCAATACTTTTCCTGTTTCTTTCCTGGTCTTTATTCATTTCGTAAAACTTCTCACAATTCCAAACGCGTAGGAATCGACAAAAATGTGATATATCCCTACAAATGACGTTTTCTGGAGTTGTGTTGGTGTTATATCTGAGAGGCCCAACTTTTCCAGATGTTTCTTAAATGTTTTTGATAAAACAATAATGCTTTTATGGATTGGTACTGTTGTTGCTTTCTTACGCCGAAGTAGATGAATTTCAATCGCTAAATTCCTATATTTGGTCAGGGTTTCATGCATTTTTTTCTTTTACTCTGCTATTCCCTAGTATTATCACATCAATAAACCCACATATTATAGTTATACCATAGTAATATCTGCTTTGTTATGTTCAAGATGTCTACCCGCCTGAATTTTATACTTACATAATATCTTCGCATTTTCATTTTCAATAAATTTCAACTGGACGTTCTCAAAGGGTTTCGGAAGTTGGGAAACGATATTTCCCACACATTCTTCAGTGTATACAGCTTTTTTTTTCCGATCATGCATTTCGTTGTAGTCTGCATGAGAAACCTTGCTGCAATAACTAACTAGATCGTTTACTGTTTCCTCTTTATCTCTGCACAGTCAGCATTTTCTATCGTTACAGATCTTTTGAACACCTCCCGTTTATTCCATTCATTTGTAGTGTTGGATTTTAAGCAGCAAATAATATCAGACCCTTTCTCTTTCTTGATATCGCCCAACTGAAGTAATTGCCAAGTTAAGCGACTGTAAACTTTCCCTTTTTTGTCATTACTTTATCTTTGTACTGCTTTCAGTACTTTTTCTTCATAAGCTTCGATTAGCATATTTTATGGAGTTCCTTAATGTAATTGTTCAACGTTTTTCTCCCTCTGCTTTTTGCCTCACTTGCAAAAGACCACGTCCTACACTTTTCCTGGTAATAATTTAAACGAAGCACCTCACTGTGTGGGAGCTGTACACAATCACTGTCATTAATTTTCCTATATTACGGTCAAGTGTATCCATATCGGATTGGGTCTAGTCAGTTATCCTTACTGTGTATCTGATTACAGGGATGGCTCATTTATTATTTAATATTACAATGTTGCCTCCATTCTGCTTGTACTTTAGGACATTTCTAACTCTATTATACGTTGACCAATTTTATTTCTTTTGTCGCATTCGCTGTTTAATTTAAGAAGTTTTCTTTTTTCCTCTAATAACATTTGCTTTTTGATAAAACCTTTCTGCTTTTTCAAACAGTGGTGCGGATTTTGTTTGTATATATTAGTGTATATTAAGGTTAACAAGACAAACGTTTCATCATATCACATATCCAGGATTTCTGTTATTTCGTCTACTTACACCTGTAACGTTTCTCATAAATCAATGAAAAACATTAAGCCGTACATTATACATCTCTTGGGCAGTGCTTATCCAAACAATTCCGATGCTTTTATTGTGCAAATAACACATCTTTTCATTCCTTTGACTACCGACATGCAGTAATTCTATTGTAAACATCTCTTAAATTACATGTCGATCCTATTCTATATTACAAAACTCGAATAAGTATTTTTGATTCGTGCTTACCATTACATCTCGAATGAGATACATTTCCAGCTTGGCATTCTTCTTCTGCCTTAATTACTTCCTCTAAACAGCTGGCTACACAACTCTGTAAAGATAACACCAAACCACTTATTAGGAACTCAGTGATATATTATTACAACCAGATATCAGACAGGGCCACAGAAATTTAAACTATTAATCCATGAATTAGAAGTAAAGATAAAATATCTGATTAAATTACTAATTATATGAAGAGAATATTGATCGGTGCTTGCTCCACCCTTACTATGAGTTACCTCAGTGTTGCATTACCAAACGGGTCAGGTGTTGCACTGTCCAGGTATTTGCTTATGCTTGGACTCGCCGAACTTTATAGTTTCTATATTGGCATGAAACTCTTTGAATTTCTTATTCGGCTATGAAAAAATATGGGATGTAATATCCCTTACTTAAATAAATTTGATTAAATTATATGTTAAAATGGAAAATTAATTACAAAGATATTTAAATATGTTCGCTTCTTCTCTCATATTGCTTGATGCGTTTTCTTCTAAGTTTCTTTCCATCTCGATTAACACCTATAATTAAAACAAAAGTTTTTATATCATGGTATTGATATCGTGGTTTTTTCAAGTCCATTAAATCTATTTTGCAAATATTATTGCTGTTTATGGATCGATATATTGAACTACGTATCGAGACGTATGTGGAAGACATAATGATATAAAATAGACTAAGGGAATTATAAAGAAATATTAGCTATTACTTGCAGAATTTTCTGCTATTTCGTACCAATGTCAATGCATAGTAGTGTGAAAAATAAAGAATAATAGTTATCAGTTTAATGTAAAATAAAACGTAATATACTTCGGCATGAAAAGATAAACTACTTGGTATCATATTGAAGGTACTAGTTTATAAAAAAATTGAAGAGGCTAAAGATCTTGAAGTGAATACGGAAAGAGATTTGAATTTCAGAGAATTTAGAGGATATCTTGCAAGAGTTGGAAAAATAGCTCAGAGAATTACTTGGATGTTGAAGAGCACAGATGAAGGCAGGGAAGTTATTATCCCTCTTTTGGATACGATTTGGATTTGTCTGCGTTTTTTGGGGATCGGAAAGTGTGGAGAGCATTCATAGATGAGTGACCAGGCTGGGAACAGGTCTGTTGAATGCTCAATATTAGGAGAGATTGAAGGTGTGTGAAGGCAGAGTTTGGTTTACAGTCTGAGGACAGGGAATGTGATAGAAAGTTATAAGTTTCTATAAGTTACTAAACGTATAATTTACTAAAATGATTCTATAAGATTGACATAAAAGTAATTTTTTATACATGTGGAATAGGGGGAAAACAAGGAGAGACACTTGGAAGTTGGATGAGAGAACTAAGATGAAAATCCGATGGAGATTGGTGAGAGAGTAGAATGAATTGTCATAGATAGTTGTGAGCACCCCAAGATTGAATAGGTTTAAGATGCATCATAAGTATTGTGTTAATGGGAAGGTTGGAATTTCTTCTGTAGAGCCCTTTGATTCCATGAACCACCCTTATAAATCATCATAATAAAATAATATAGATAAAAAGAGATAAACACAATAAACACAACACTCAAAATGAAACTTTAGTTTTATTCCAATTAATTCAATACACAGTGGATAAGGCGCGATTGGCCAAACTAGACTTATCAATTACTAATTATAATGAAGAGCCAAAGGCTTCAATTCGGCGACATGAACTTATTTAAGTTAAGGAATATTATATCCCATTTGTTTCTTAGCCGAATAAGAAACAGAAAGAGTTTCATGTTGAATATAGAAACTATATAAAGTTCGGCGATTCCAAGCGTAAGCAAATACCTGGATAGTGCAGCAACTGATACTTGAAGGTAGTGCAAGCTGAGGCAACTCATAGAAAGGGTAGAGCAAGCTCCGATCACTCTTCTTGATATTTACCCATATTGTGAACTAAACTCCTAGGAGCTGTATTATTGTTCAGAATTATGAGAGAAGGTCACTACCCAGACCGGTATCAACCTTTATTGAGGTCTCAGCAGTGAGTAGGTAGACCGAGTTAATAATACCAAGTTTGTAGCGAACAGAACTTACATAGAAGGGATGTAAGTTCTGCTCAGAAAATTATTAAACACAAGATCAAAGAAGCAAAAGAAATCTGGATGAAGTATAAATGTAAAGAAATAGAAATTCTACAGGAAAAAAGCATGACAATTTTAATCTACACAAAAAAGCTGAGAGACCTCATGTATATGTAAGAAAAAACAATTCTGTATCCATTGAAACAAAAAGGGAGATATTTTATCTGAAAATGATGACAATAAGATTGGGTGAAATATATAGGCGAACTCATTACTGATGACAGACAGAACCCAGAAAATACTTATGAACATAGAAGGTCCATGCGTTCTAAGATCAAAGGTAAAATGTGCGCTGAACTCAGCTAAAAATGGTAAAGCCCTTGGCAATGATAGAATACCAGCAGAAATAGTAAAGTTATTAGAAGGTGACTAAATTAATACGTAGGCTGTTCAATAAGTAATAAGACTATATTTATACAGAAAACAGATTACCTTTAATCGTCATCATTTACATGGTATTTTTCGAAGTAACTATGTGAGACGCGATTCATTTGTCCCAACGTTGCGTCCACTTCTTAAACACATGTGAGAGTCCGTTTTTTGCGAGTTCTTTCTAAACCGCCTCAGCAGCTTTTACACATGCTTTGTTGCTTTCGAAATGGCGGCCTCTTAGTGGTTTTCTTGAGCTGAGAAAATCCAGAAATCGCACGGTGAGAGATCAGGACTGTATGTAGAGTGTGGTAGGATATCTGTGTTGTTCTTCTGCAAAACGTCCACTACACAACCAGCAATATGTGGCCTTGCATTATCGTGGTGCAATTTCCATTCTTCAACGTCCATTCTTCAGCAATGAACGCTTCCTCTTGACGTGCTTGATGATAATCGCTGCTGTGTTGATTATTGTCTCTGTGATAGACTTTGAAGGTCTTCCCTCACGTTCGAGATCTTCCACATTTTGCCTTCCTTCCTTAAAAGTTTTATGCCAGCGAATTTCGACATTGCTTCATCATGGAAAGCTTCGCTAATCAGCCCGTATACGCCATTTATCAACCTCTTTTGTTAATACATACAGCAACATTTCTTTATTCCACAGAAATTAATATTATGATGAGTGTTTTCGCCACAGTAAAATTAGTCTTATTACTTATTGAACAATCCACGTATATTAGTAAAGCTATTTCCTAAGATCTGCGATACAGGCATAATCCCTCAAGACTGGTTACAGTCGATCTTCATCATGCTACCTAAAAAACAAATTCGAAAACTTGTAATGACTATAGAATAATCAGCCTAATGAGTCCCGTTCTCAAAATGTTTCTGAAAATAATATAAAACGAATATATATAGAAAATGTTAAGACACCATTAGTGATAGCCAATTCGGCTTTAGAAACGGTTTTGGAACAAGAGAGGCTTTTTCTGTTTTCAGATCTTATTCCAAAAATGTATTGACCAAAATAAGGAAATATTCATTTCCTTCAACGACTTCAAGAAAGCATTTGACAAAGTCCAACATGCTAAAATGACTGTACTATTAAAAGGAATTGGATTAGATGGTAAATACATCAGGATCCTTGAAAACTGATATTCGAACCAAAAGGCATCTGTTCAAGTTGATGACATTACAGACTCCATTAACATCAAACGAGAAGTAAGGCAAGGATGTGTGCTGTCACCTCTTCTTTTTAATATATACTCTGAATCCAAATTTCAAAAAGTCTTGGAAGGAAGGGATTAGTGTAAATGGTGAAATCATCAGTCACATCTGGTATCCTGATTATTCAGCTCTCCTGGACGACAATATTCAGGATCTTTAAAATCTTCTGTAACTAATAAATGAAGAAAGTGAAAAAATGGATTAAAAATAAATATCACCAAAACTAAATTCATGGTGATAAGTAAGAAACCAATTCTTAATTCAGCACTTTTTTTAAATGGTAAACAAATAGAAAGAGTGGCAAAGTTTAAATATCTCGGATGCTGGTTAATTGAATATTGCAATCCGGAAATGGAAATAAGAGTTAGAATTAAAATGGCAAGAAAATATGTTCTCTTGATGAAATCAATACTGTGTAACCGCAGTTTACAACTAGAGCTTAGATACAGGTACTTAGTACGCATACAGGTACTCTTAGTACGCATGGTAAATGCTATGTATGATCTGTACTGTTATACGATGTAGAAACTTGGACCTTAAAGACAACATCAATAAAAAGACTTGAAGCCTTAGAGATGTGGTTATACAGACGAATGTTAAAAATCCCATGGACCTCAAAAAAGTCCAATCAGGAAGTACTGGAACAAATAGCGAAATCACGTGAACTTTTAGATACGATAAAAAGAAGGAAAACTGCATATTCTGGTCACCTACTTCGTAATGAAAAATATAAGATATTTTTTATCTTATATTTTAGATTGATTATAAAAGGGAAGATAAATGGAAGAAGAAGACAAGAAATACGAAGAAACTTTTGGCTGGCAGACATCAGACAGTGAACTGGCATGAACACTGAGAGACTGCTCAGAGTAGCTGAGAATCGCTCAAAACTTGCCAAGGTGGTAGCCGACCTCCGATAGGAGATGGCACTCAAAGAAGAAGAATAGTCGGATAGGACTGAACTTAACAACTGTTCGAAAGTAGGGCTACCATATTTCTTGAACAATATACCCTACTTTCAGAGACTTGTTAAGTTGAATGTCTCAATTTCTGTTTAGTTATGAATGCTAAAAAAAATTATGATTGCAAGTTACCAAGCCTTAGTACAAACTATCACACTACATTGTAAAGATTAACAGAAGTGGATAGCAGTGTCAAATTTAATTAACTTTACTTTACTTCGCATGTGTCACTAAGTAGAGAACATCCACAACCGTAAGGAAAAAACATAGCTATAAACAGTGCAAATAATATTATGGAAATGGACAGAAACCTATAAGGAACAAGATGCATTTTCACATCATTTACTGCAATTCGTTCTTTCAGGCCTTTGAGTGTGTGTGTGTGTGTGTGTGTGTGTGTGTGTGTGTGTGTGTGTGTGTGTGTGTGTGTGTGTGTGTGTGTGTGTGTGTGTGTGTGTGTGTGTGTGTGTGTGTGTGTGTGTGTGTGTGTGTGTGTGTGTGTGTGTGTGTGTGTGTGTGCTGTATTGTACTGTACTGTTTTGTGTATCCCGGAAAGTAAAAAAAAAAAAGAGCGAACCCAAAACTCTTTGGAATTTTTCTTTCTTCAGGAAAATAGCAAGAAGACAAATCTTGTGAAATATTTCTACGTAATTATATATTCTCAGTTTCATTGTGAATCTATTTGTAAAGAATATTTCAGTCCAATAATTCTGTACTTGTAAACTTTAATGAACAGATTTAGCTGTTGTAGACTCGTTCTCCGTATTTAAGAATATTTATTCTGCTTAGAATTTCTAAAAAAGGTAACATTTAATTAGAAATGTAATGACGTTTCTAAGATCTTAAACATGACATAGAAGCAGCAAAAACTGAGATTCCAGCAGCTAATTATTTTAGAAAACGTCTAATTACAACCAATTAACAAGAAAAACGTGAAAGAAAATGAAAGCAGTAAAACTGTGCTTTCAGTAGTTTATTATCTTAGAAAATGTGAATATGAAAGAAAAAAAAAGTGTTTTTGAGGGGAAACACAAATGATAGCCTGTAATTCATTATTGAGAAATTGTCTAATAGCTGATGCCATCTCTTGACTCTAAATTAAATTCCCATAGTCAATAACAGGAACGAAATACCACACACTTATATTGGAAATTTCGTGCTGTCACCTATAGACCAATATTTTCCAACTCTTCCACAATCGAACCAATACCCCAACACTTGAACAAATATTCCCCAGAATTCCATACTCTAACCATCATCGAACCAAAGACAACGTGACATCTATAACGGATATGTCACCCTCCAAAATTCCAAACATTCCATACTCTATCTTAACTCTAACCATCACCCATAATTACATATGCAAACCATTACCCAGAATATCACACGGGAACCAAAACAACACACATGACAGATGTGTGCCCCAGCGAAATTCCAAACATTCCATACTCTATATTATCTCTAACCATCACCTACCATTCCATACGCGAACAAAAACACACAACGTGAAGTCAATGACACATGTTCCCCCAGGGATATTCCAAACATTCCACACTCACGACATCAATCAAAGGATCACACACGATGGCGTCAATTACTTTGAAGAAATTTGATTTCAGGCAATGATGAAACAACAGTGTGATGTCTTGAGGGAAGAGATCTTTAAGAATGTTGACCACCTCTACGATCGGTACATTAGTGAATAAGGACACTACATCAAGACTAACCATAATGTCCGTTTCTGAAATTTTGATACTCTTGATTTTTTCCACAAAATGTTGAGAGTTTTTAATGTAGGTATCTGTGTGTCTAATTGTTCCTTTCATTAAATTTGCCAGATGCTTTGCTAGTAAGTAAGTAGGTGAGGATCTTCCATCAACTATTGGAGGAAGAGGTACGTTTTCTTTGTACATCTTGGGGGACCCATAAATACGTGGTGTTAACAGAATGTAAGGATTTAAGTTGTTTTTTAGCTCATCCGACTAACCGGTCATATTGCGGATAAGAGCGTTAGTCTCCAGATGATTACTCATGATGGAAATTTTATCTAAGACTTGGTAAGTGGAACTATCTGCTAGTAACAAGTTAATCACGATTTATCAAATGTAACGGCCTAGCAGTTATTAAAGTGTATGTTTTTCATGTAACTTGATGCATTTGTTTTCACACCAGTACATCCTTGAAAATGCTAGACTGTGGCTAGTGAAACTTGTTGGCTCTTTGTATATTTTATCATTATAATCATTATATCTTATGGTCTTTTACCAGTAAAAATTCTTAATTTTAATACATTAGATCAAATATGTACAATTAAAGTTCTTATGATTAAATAAACGAGTTATTTCAGTCTCTCTAGGTTTTCAATTTCGTTTTCACGCGTTAGCAGTGAAGAAGATATGGATCGAGTTTTTAGATGTGTAGGGTGTATTTGATGGCAGAAAAGACTTGTATAAGAAGGATAACCTGCACTTGAATTCATTTGATATTAGACGCCTGGAGAAATTACTTCTTGGTATGAGACCTAATGCAGAGCGTCAGGGAAACAAATCAAGGGAGGATTAAGAAAATGTGTGTGAAAGTTCAGCAATGGTTCGCAAACGTGATGAAGATTTGAATGTCTTCGAACTTGGTTATGCATGTGGAGAAGGGGTGGAAAAATATGCTTCAGTTTTCGAATGTCTGGGGAGGGAAAAGAGAAAATTCTAGAACAGAACCAAATAGATTGCATATCTTGTAAGAAGAATAGGCTAGGTGGTAATTTATTATGTCTATACTCAAATGCCAGTAACATTAGAAATAAAGGGATTGAGTTCATCACTTTACTATATACATTGTGGCTTAAGATTGTTGGTATTAGTGAAACCTGGCTATCAGAATTAGATATGGTAAGTGAGTGTAATGGGTATACTATTTTTAGGAATAACAGAAGAGATAGGATAGGAGGAGAAGTGCTACTAATGATATTAGATGAGATAAGTCCAGTTAAGATAGAAACACAAGAAAACAATGATGGTAACCATGTACCATTTAGCCGTGAGTTAGAGTCTATCTAGTATAAAATGGAGGTTAACAGAATGAAATATATGGTAGGGTGTTTACTACAGACCTAGCTGCTCAATTACAGGAAATGAAGAAACGAATCGCCAATTTAGCGTTGTATGTACCAAACGAATGGTCATTATGGGTGACCTTAATTTTCTAAACATTGATTGGTTGGAAGAGAAATCTCATGATAAAAAAGAAAGAGTAATTTAATGAATTGGTGAAAGACAACTTTCTCAAGCAGCATGTAACAGAAGGATCTCGAAGTCAAAGAGTGTTGGATTTGCCCATAGCATCACAAGGGGTCTCTTTCAAGAATATAGCAATTCGCCACCGATTGGGGATAGTGATCATGCTGTGCTTTCTTGGGAAGTATCTAATTGCATTGTTGCTCCGATTAAAACAGGTTACATGCTGAACCTGAACTAAATACAAAGCCTTAAATTATGATCAGCTTAGGAGAATAATATCTTTGGTTCCGTGGTATGAATTACTGAATATGAAAAATCTTAGTAATGCATGGAATCTTTGCAAAAAGTGCTTAAATGAGGTGGTATCTGACTGTATTCCTTCTGTTCGAAGAATAAATAGGTTGGGAGTGAAATGGATGTTCAAAACGTGCTTTAGAGTGAGTGATCTGCCAGATTTAAGGTAACCAGTGTTGTACCTCACGGTTAGGCCATTATTTTTCAGTCTATAGATTAACAACATCAGCAAGGATCTAACACCAGATTGTGCAATTGTTTGGTGATGATGGGAAGATAGGCCGGGCAATCAGGGATGCCACTGATATTCAGCAATAAAATGATTTTAATAACCTGGAAATTTGGGCAAACAAAAACGACTATCTGTTTAATGTTAATAGTTGTAAAGTTGTACACTTTGGCGTGATTGGAGTCCTAGTGGCATATTGTATTAGCGGGATGCTACAAAAAACTGATGAGGCTAGGGATCTTGTCATAATGGTGGATAAGAATATAAAGTTCAAATGTCAGATAGCAAAAGTTGCAAATGCAACTCAGAGGGTAATTGCAATGTTGAAGCGAACCCTTACATTCGTGGTAGGAAGTCCTTTTCCCTATTTATAAGGCTTTGATAAAACCACACGTGGATTATTATGCATAAATTTGGTCGCCCGCGTTCCAAGGGGATAAATAAGATGTGGAAAGGGTGTAAAGATAAGTTACAAAGATTATATCCGGATTATGGGATTTAGATTATAAGGACAGATTGCGAGTACGTGGATTTCAGGCAGGTTAACAGGAGAAAGAAGGGTGATACGATAGCGGTCTTTAAACTTTTGAATGGGTGTTATAGGGTAACAACTGATGAAATTGTTCGTTATATGAATGGTGAGGAGAGAACATGGGGGACATCCACGGAAGTTAAATTTATATGCAGGCAAAAAAGGGGAAAGAGATAGGTTTTTCTCCCATAGACCATAGAGTGAGTGAGTGGAATAATTTGCCCTTAGGGGTAGTGAGTGCATCTACTGTGAATAAATTTAAGGGAAGGTATGAGAGCTGTTTTGCATGAACTGCAGCCTCTGACGATGACTTCATGACTCCCTAAAGGTCGCAGATAATAATAATAATAATAATAATAATAATAATAATAATAATAATAATAATAATTTTTTTATGATAATATTTTTATTGATCTGCTAAAATATTTACACATACAATAAACCTCTTGAGTGACATTGCAACTTATAGTTTTTCAGATTTCAGCACAAAGCGCTACATTTTCTACGTTGGATTTCAATTAAAATTTTTAAAAATACTTTTTTGGCTCTGTATTATGTATTTACAACACATGTTCTCCTAATATTTACAATAAAGATCATACGGAATTTTTGAATATAGAATATCCATAATAATTATAATAATAATAAAAAATGATAATTTAGTTTATTTATTTATTTATTTTTATGTCTCAGATAAATTGCATACATAGTTGCTGTAATAATTATATATATTTATAACACATTACAATTGTGAATAACAGATACTTGCAAGTTAATAATTTACTTCCTCGAAGCTTAGCAGAGCTTATCTGAGGAAGATAATAGATGATAGATAGGGATGGTTTCATGGTTATGTTCCGATACTGGTCACAAGCCAGGTGTTGATTTTATTGTTTGTCTGTACGTGCTTGGAAGACTTCGACTGCTATTACAGTGTAACTTTTTTGTGTGTGTGCAAATAGGGTTGGATTTTGACATGGTATGTTTGTTTCTTTGTGTTCTTGAAGTGATGGTTTTTTGAGAGGGGCTTTGTCATAGGTTTGTGTGTGTGTGTGTGTGTGTGCGTGTGTGGGGCAGAGAGAGAAACAGGAATTTCTCTAATTTTCATTCTCGCTATATTTATATAGCGCCTGTTTAAGCTCTCTGTATGATCCTAGGTTTCTGTTGTCGAACGGCAGTTTGTTTATCATGTCAGGTACGCAGAAGTTTCGGGTGGCTTTGCCGTACTGATTGTTGTAATTATATGTTATGTAGTTTGTTGACTGTGGTCTTGTTATTTGATATGTTGTTCTGGTTGCTCTATATGTTGGGCTGTAGTAATGTTTTAACATGACTGTGTAGTGGCATAAGTGTCTGCTACCTGAAATAGTTTGTGGTTTGTCCGTGCTTCCTGCATAAGTGTGGGTTGTTCCCAGAATATCAGTTTTACCATTTTATCTTGCAACCACTGTAGCCTGTTAAGTCTGTAGTCTGCGCAGAATGCGTATGATGTGATTGCATATCATAAAATGTTTTCACATAATGCTTTATAGATTAGTATTTTTATGTAGGGGGCAATGTCTTTTAATCTGTATAGTTTGCTTGCTATTATCCTAAGCTTGGTATGTAGGTAGTTTGTATGGCTTTTCCAACTTTGATCAGCATGGAAGTGAAGTCCGAGATAGCGTGTTGTTTTCACCTGTGTGATAGTTGTGATTTTAGGTTCTGCAATTTGTGTATAGGAGGATGTATGTTGGATAGTGATATATTTAGTTTCTATGGGCAGGGTTTGGGGTTTTTGAATACCATTAGCTTTGTTTTTGCAGGTTTTATATCTATGCCGTTTTCGGTTAACCAGTTAGTGATTTGACTGATGTCATGTTGCATATTTGTGTTAACGATATTTGCATTCTTGTGAATGAACACTATGGCCGTGTCGTCTGCGTACTGGAAGATTTTATTTTTAGGGGAAGTTGGCTTATGTCGTGTGTGTATATGTTAAATAGAATGGGAGATAGGAAGATCCTTGCGGTACTCCGCAGGTTATACGTACCTCTTTGCTGTATGCCGATCCTATACGTGTGATATGCTTTCTGTTTTTCGTGTATGCTTTAAACCACTGGAGTAGAATACCTCCAATTCCGATATGGGTTGGTTTCGTTAACAAGGTTCTGTGTGTTAGTGTGTCAAATTCTTTTATTAGGTCAATGAATACCACTAATGTTATTCTGTTTTTATCCAATGCAGCGTTTATTAGATCTGTGAAATCTTCCAGGAGTGTTGCTGTTCCTTTATTTTTTTGAAAGCCATATTGTGTTTTGGGTATGATTTGAAATTTTTCAACGTATGTGGAGAGCTTCTTAATGCACGATACCCTCCATGATTTGGTTGATTACAGATAGTGTGGCGATGGGTCTTTAATTACTTATATTGTTTCTTTTTCTCTTTTTGTGTATGGGTGTAATTAATGCAATCTTCAGTGTTTCAGGTATGTGTCCCGTTTCGAAGATTTTATTTAACAGTTTTTGCATAACTGGAAGTAGGTTGGTTGAGTGTTTCTTGATGTCTTTTGGTCTGCTTCCGTCTATACCCGGTCCTTTGTTAGGGTTAATTTGTTGAATTGCCAGTTATAGTTCTTCTTTTGTTACTGTGGGGAACCACTTCGACTGGGTTGCTCGTGGACCTAGTGGAGAATGTTCGTTTGTGTGAGGAAAGGTTTTTCTTGTAGTTTTTGGACAGAGTTCACGAAGTGCTGATTAAAGTTGTTTTCCAACTGTTTGAGGGATTTGGGGTCGCAGGCAAAGCCGTTTCTGAGGCAGTGGTTCTGTGTATATTGTCCAGCATTTCATTTATCAGGTGCCAGGTTTCCTTTATCTCATTCTGAGCTGTTGTTAAGTTCTTGCTGTAATAGTTTCTTTTTCCGTTATAATCTGTGTTGTCAGGAGATTCCGTTTTCTTTTGTATTCAGCTTGTTAAGCGATATTGTTTGGCGAATTCTTAAGTTGTTTCCATAGGGTAACTTTTTTGTGTCTGTTAGTATGTTGTCTGTTATCCATGGATTTTGTTTCGTTTAGGGGCGTATTTTTATTTTTGTTAATGCTTTGTTATATACTTTGTTAAATGCAAGTTTAAGATTATTATATACAGCTTCAGCAGGGTCTAAAGATGTTATCTGCATCCAGTCTGTTTTTCTGATTTCATCGTTTACTATTGTTTCGTTTAGAATGCTATGATACTGTTTTGTAGTCTCTGTGATTTTTACGGGTTCTGGTTCAGTGTGTAACTGTAATGCTATTAAATAATGGCCTGCCAGTTTGCATGTAATGACGGCTGTTGTGTGGCTGTTTGAAGAGGCTCTTATATTTATATGATCAATGCAGGATCAGGTTGTTGTGTTTCCGACTATCTCTTCTCGTGTATACGACTGTATGGATGGTGTTATGTTATATGCCGATAATAGGCCTAGGTATTGTTCTGTGTTGTTATTTATGTTCCTAATGTTTATATTATTGTCTCCTATTATTATCAGGTATTCTGAGTGCCTACGTCCGTGGCTGAAAGCCGTCTGTTTATTTCTTCTAGGAATTTTGAGGTACTTAAGTTGGGTGGTCTGTATATTGCGTTTAATATCAGGGAGTTTTCTTGTTTGGTGTTTTTAATTTCGATGCATATGTTTTCTGTGTATTCTAATTTATAGTTTACTTCTGTTACTTCTAGTTTATGTTTGGTAAATATTATTATATCACCGCCTCGTTTTGTTTATCTGCAGTGTTTGTGTTGTTGGAAGTGTGGCATTTGGTAGGTTGATTCCTCTTCATTTGTCATAGACACTTCAGTCAGTATTAAAATGTCTATTTCGTCTATATCTTCCTTCAGATAAGCTTGCAGGGTCAGTCAGTATTTTTGAATGCTTCTGATATTGATATGGAGAATAGATCGTCTTCTTTTGGGAATTGTCACTTGTTTCCTTTCTGTTATTGATTTCAGAATGTGGCAATTATCATGTTCCGGGGTGATTACGTCTGCTTGATGGTCTGCATTCATGTTGGTTGGTGTGGTGTTCCTTCTTTACGTGTTGTGAATATTCCTTTCAATGTGGCAGCCTGTTGAGGTCATCTACGAATTTTATTTCGATTGGTTTTGCATCTTGTGTCTTTCTAAAGAATATTTTGCTGTCTTTTATCCATATAAACTGGTAATTGTTTTCTGTTTTTACCTTCCTTGCTTGGTAGAATATTTTCTGATAATATGGCGTTAGGTATTCGGACAGGTACATTGCGGTATTGTCGTGGCCTCCTTTCAGATCCTTGACTACTGGTTTTTTAATCCTGCTAGCTTTTATAAGTGTAGTTTTTGTTGGGCTGTTGGTAAGTCGCACTACGACGGGAGAAGGACGGGTATTATTTTATCTTTTCCTTTTTTGTGGTAACCGATGCACTGACTGCATGTCTCTTGATTCAATAGGAGAGCCAATTTTTTGGCTTAGTTGTATCACTCTGTCTCTTAGATGTTCCGTAGCTATTTCTTGGAGACCATTTATGAGGAGATCATTTTTTTTTTTGTGCTGCTGTTGGTTTGAGAGTTCGTACTGTTGCTTTAAAGAGTTTAGTTCTTGACGTAGTTCCGTTGTCTCTTTAATTAAATTATGCTGTCTCTCCGTTAGCTCTTTAACGCAGTTGTTAATTTCTCTATCGATATACAATACACCTTCTACCGAGTTATTATTAAATTTAATAAATTCCTAGTATTGCTTGAATTTTTATGTAATTTGTGCGGTATGTGTTTTAAATAGTTCTCCAACAAAATCGTTTAAACTGTCTTTTAGGTTTTGTAATCTATTTTCAAGTAATGCATTTAAAGTTGGCTCACCTGGCTTTTCCGTTGTTGTTTTCTTTGTTTTTAATTCCCTCTGTTGATGATAGCTGTTTACTGCCTGCGGTTTTTTCTGCATGTGCTGTTTTCAGCCTGTGGTCGAAGGCGACATTCCTTTGTTGTCTTTGCAATGGGGACACTTCCACTCGTCACGATTCTTGTTTGATTTTCGCTACGAAGTAGCCTCAGACAATCCTGAACATAGAAAATGCATGTTTCTCAGGCAATTCTTACATGTTACGTGGTTTTCTTCCCCCTTAAGTCTTCTTGGCATTTGTAGCACTTCATACTTCTAGTTTGACGATCTTGCTGTAATTTCTAATATGGCGACTTCCTTTGTTCTCTTCTCGTGTAGTTGACCAACGTATACTTCGAACTTTGAATATTTATATTTTACTTATTGCGTAACAGATACTTACAGTTTTTACGTCAATATGTTGGTCTTGAAGAACGGAATTCACTGATGTACTTTAAATTTTAATTCAAATGAAAAGATCTACTTTGCAACTTAAAATATGGGAGCATTGAAATAGCGTGTTTGCGACCGCTTGCTGCTAAATTGCCCTCTATTATTAAATAATAATAATAATAATAATAATTTCCCAAGTGATTATTTTTTCAGATTACTGCGCTTATTTTAGGTCTGCGATTAAAAATCATATCGAAGTAAATTCAAATTATCCGTGTCTCTCTCTAGTGTTTGCCAATGGTAATCTAATCTCACCATGAGAAGCATAACTCTTTATGCTTCTCACATAAAATGCGCGCCTAAAGCACAGCAATTGGTCATTTGACCTTTATGCTTTCGATATTCTAAATTATATTAGTTGATAAATTAAAATATTCAAAGTTATCTTACAATTAACATGACTATTCATGCGATATGCACTTAAAACTTTCAAACACCAATACGAAAAACATACAGTCAAATTGAGGTGAATTTTGTAACGCAGGTTGTATGAGCCACACGACAGCACACCGTAACCTAAATGAGCACAATATTATTTATTTGCATTACAGAAAACGCTTAATAAAATTAATACGCAATGATGATCCAGTAATCAACTCTATAAATTGATTTATATCACTAATAAGAGTGTTTTTGAGAAGTCGAATTGGAGCTTTTTTGTGGAACAAAAATGTTTAAATGAGTACATATCTTCAACAAATTTAGATATTATAAAATGCATTAGAAAGTGCATTATGATTATGTCACACAACTCATTTACCTCTTTGGAGAGAGGGCCCTTCCCTGTCTGTTTGTGTTGCTCTTTGTAGTAAAAGCAGTCCGTCCTGTATGGATTCGGAAGAAGATTCTTTATTCTCTGCAAGGAATAAAGGTTTGAAATAATCAAAAAAAGGAAGAGTTGTTTTGAATACCTAACATTCATATCATTGTTGCAGGCTCATATCAATATATAATCACTAGCATAGCTAAATTGCAAATTTATAATTATCATTGAACTACTTTTTAATATTAACCTAGATCGAGATATTAAGTAATACAAAGAATCTTTGACTTTCAGCAAGATAAAAGAAAAAGAATGATTCTAATTACCAAGTAATTTTAAGAAAGAGAAAAAATAATCAAAACAGTAATGTCGGTTGGGCTGTCGGTTGTTGATTTCAATGGCTTTTTCACCAAAGTCAGTGAGTTTCTTGCAATCGACTTTTAATTTGGTTTTACAATGACTTATATATTCTTTATATCAGAGTTCCGAATCAAAGAATAACATTCTGAAAAAGATTTTAATTTTACTATAAAAAAAACCAGGTAAACGTCAATTCTGATGGTGTGTGTGTGTGTGTGTGTGTGTGTGTGTGTGTGTGTGTGTGTGTGTGTGTGTGTGTGTGTGTGTGTGTGTGTGTGCGTGTGCGCGTGAGCGCGTGTGCGTGTGTGCGTGTGTGTAGGGGGTCATAAATACCTTTCTGTTATGGTGTAGCAGAAATTTTACTCCAATCATTTCAAAAATACATAATTCTCTTTTGCTTAGTACTTTCATAGGATATTTATATATTTGGATATGTGGGAAGATATTTGAATATTTTGTCAGATTAGTTCGATACTAATCGTAAACTATCTGAGACAATAGAATGTTTAAAAAAAAAAAAATTATCATTATTATTATTTTTATTATTATTATTATAGCGCTATGTAAGCAGACGGATACACGCAAGCTGTTATCGCTGGAGTGGTTTTAACTCATGTTTTTAATTTAAAAGTGTTTAGTTCTTCTAGCTATTTAATTCTTCTAGTCAGGCTGAAGACAGGAAAGTTTATATTTTCAAAATCGGCTAAGTAATATCATTCAGTGCTGAAAGTCACAGAGTGAACTGCTGTCACCAACCAACAAGGAACAATGGACATGGCCATTTTAAAAGTTGCACTAAAGTCTAAAGGTGTCACCCGAGACAGAGAAGGTCACGCACAATGAGCTGAAACAAGTACAATAAGCCATTAAGTGACGAAAGGGACGGATTGTTCTGGATGTGGAAAAAGGCAACACTAACCAATGTTCTTGAATCTCAGAAAGCATGCGGAAAGCAAAAGAAGCCAGGAAACGGAACGAATGGCGCTGTGTACAATGCCGTAAGAAAATGAAGAACAAAGAACAGACACCGAAGAAAAGCAACGACGCACATCAAGGTAAGCCGCTTCCTGATCCAAAAATAACAGATAATTTTGATTCATTCATACTCATGGTTAAAGACTTGCTAAATGCATGCATGGAACAAATTAAGAAAAAATTTCAGGAGTATGAACATTACTTACAGTTTAATAATCCGACTACTGAAGAAATGTTGGGAACTGTGTGAGAAATAAAGACAAAATTAATGGTAGAAACACAAGAAAACTCAAGCGCGAAAACGAATAAACGTGGAGAGAGATAAACACACTCAAGTGTCAAATAGAGCACATGCTACAAAAAGAATTTAAATTGAGGGAATAACAAAAGAAAAGACAGAAGATTTAAGCTACATAATGCAACTGATCGTCAGCAAATCTGTCGTTCATATCGCAACCACTGACATCACCTCTATTAACCGAGGCCCACAAAAAAACTAAGAGAAACCGCCACCATTCGTCGCTCGTTTTACCAGCAGAAGTCTGAGCAACTCCATTCTTACACCAAGCAAGAAAACAAGGCTAAAATAATCGATCCTTACTGACAAGATACTACCAACAGCAATCTATATAACTGAACACTGGACTCCATACTTTAAAAATCCTTTATACCAAGCAAGGAAAACAAAAACTGAGAAACACTACAAGTTCCTGTGGACAAAGGATTCACAGATATTTATGAGAAAGAATGAAAACACTCCAGTTTACATAATTGTAAGGGAATCCGTCCTACACAGCCTACCAATATAAAACACTAACTCTTCACATCATTAAGAACAAGAAATCATTAGAATTCACTTGAACACTATACAATGGAGATCTCAAATATAGGTGAACATATCCAGTCAAACAATATAAACCTCAAGGTCTTTGACTCTTTGAAGAAATGGTATGACAACATTTCCACCAATACCGACTCCACTATCGTACAAACAGACATAAGAAGCATAAAAAAACACTAGTGAACATTGATTACACTGCTCAACTACACCATGACAAACATAGTTGTGCTAATACTGACCGAAGTTGCAATACACAACACAGAAATTTACGTATACAACATTAATAATTACCAAACCTACAACTTATGCAGACCAAACAAAAGCAGAGGTGGCATCGTGGCACTTATCAAAGAAAATGCCAATGTAAGTGAAACATAAACTCATTTCGAACATGCGGAAGCATTAACTTTCGAAATTACAAATAGACGCAAACAGATTATAAAATACACAATAAACATAATATACAGATCCCAGGTAATAATCCTCAGTTTTCTTCATCAGTTAGAAGCATGGCTAAGAGAATGGGACCCCGTACAACACATAGGCTTATCCTAATTGGAGACATTAATATAAATACTCTTAACCACACTTCTTGAACCACTCACACACACCTCAGAAATATACAAAAAATCAACAAAGCCAACACAAACAAGACGACAAACAGACAAAAATCCATGGATAAACGGCCACATACAAAATAGCATTACTGTAAAAGAATATCTATGGAAACAAACTGAAAGAGTCACCCAAAATCAATCACAAATAGCCGAAAACAGAGTATAAAATACACAATAAACATAGTATAGAGACCCCAGATAATAACCCACTCAGTTTTCTTCATCAGTTAGAAGCATGGCTAAGCGGCATCGATCTCCGTACAACACATAGGCTTATCCTAATTGGAGACAGTAATATAAATACTCATGACTACACTTCTTGAACCACTGACACACACACCTCGATGTATTAAGTCAGTACAACATAAGCCCTACCATTAACTCCCCAACAAGAGCAGAAATACTCAACAATTCAATAACAAAATCATGCATTGATCATATCGACATATACGTGCTCCCATCCATACATATACATCATCAGTAATTCACGTTAAATTGCCGATCAGCACATTGTCTCAACTTCTTTTTATGACGTTTCCTACTCCCCCTTCCCACCACCACAAAAGTCGACAAAACTCGATCATATTAAAGAGCATTGTCGATAACCATATTGGAATTGGTTACTTAAAATAAATATCCTGTAACATGATATGAGAATTTCCAAATAAAGTTCACAGAAATATACAAAAAAAAGCAAATAAGCTTACACAAACGAGGCGACAAACAGACAACAATCCATGGATAAACGGCCACATATTAAATAGCATTACTGTAAAGGAATATCTATGGAAAAAACTAAAAGGGTCACCCAATAACACACATTTACAAACCTTATAGAAAAAGACAAGGAATCAACTAACAACAAAAATTCGTATGGCAAAAAGACACTACTACTTCCAAAAATTCATGGAATATAACGACAACATGAAGCGAACATGAAAGATTAAAACATTTCAAACGCATGGTAAACTGGTTGACCGGTGGACCCTCCTATCCAAAGGATAGGTCGAAGGTTCGAATCCTACTGTGGTATGAATGTTTGTGAATGTGGAAGAAGAATTTCATCACTACACTGAACAAATTAGTAATTCCAAAAAAGAAAACTTCAGCACAAGATGTTTTTGCAAAACGATTCGGTTAGGACATAAACCAAGACGAACTAGCGGACTCATACAACCAAACCTTCACAAACAATATCACATAACTGAAAAAAGACAATCTGCCAACGACAAACAAAAAACTACCGACGCAAAGTCAACAACAAACAGTCTATTTTCCAACCGTAACAAAACAGGAAGTGAAAGAAGTACTCTTACAGCTAAAACCATGGACCACTCCAGGAATGGACAAAATAGGATTCACAGACCTTTTAACACACTTTGAACAAATAAATCCAATACCTTTGAGACTTGTGAACATAATATTCGACACTGGCATTATTCCCCATCAACTAGAAACTGAAATAATTAGTCCAATTTTCAAACATGGTAAAAGAAACGATACTCACAACTACAGTCCAATCGCTACCCTACCAGCCATTTCAAAAATTCTAGAAAAAATAACACACATCACACTACAGAACTATTTACAGAAGTACAACATAATCTTTCAAAACCAACACGGCTTTCAGAAAACAAAAATCACCAGCACATGATTAGAATACATCGCCGCCGCAACAAACCCGCACTTATGAGAGCAGCATGGACAGAACACAAAATATTTAAGCTGTAGTACAAATGCCACTACACAGTCATGTTAAAACATTACTTCAGTCCAACTTATCAGATAACGTCCACAATCTATCAGATAACGTCCAAACTACATAACATATAAATACATTAATCACTACAAGCAAAGGCACCAAAACTTCTACGTTGAAGACATGATAAACAAAATGTTGTTCGACGACAGACCTACACGGAGCTACAAGGAGCTGAAACAGGCGCCGTATAAGTATTATAGCGAATATAATATAAGTATTATAGATATAAGTATATTCGAGATATTCCTCTCTCTCACTCACTCACTCACTCACTCACTCACGCACGCACGCACGCACGCACACACACACACACACACACACACACACACACACACACACACACACACACACACACACACACACACACACACACACACACACACACACACACACACACACACACACACACACACAAAAACCCTATAACAAATCCCTCTCAAAAAACACCGTTACAAGGACGCAAACTCACCATATCCAAATCCAACCCCACTTCCAAAAAAGTTAAACCATGCAGAAGCAGTGGTAGTCTTCCAAGTACGTACTTACAAACAGTAAAATCAACAACTGGCTTGCGACGGGTATGGAAACAAAACCACGAAACCACCGCTAAGGTCTGCAAAACTTCAAGGAAGAAATCAGAAATGGCACCCAAAGAAAGAAGTAAATATTATAATCGATTTAATAAAAAGCGACTGATTGTAAATTTAAACGAATGATTGTAAACCTGTGTGTTATTAAGGATGTAAAACATATTATTAATATTATTATTTATGAAATTTAAATGATATATTTTCCTAGCATTCTCTACGCAAAAAAATTATATATAGATACATAGATAATCGTGGAATCTATCAAGTGTAATTGAACTATAATTGATTCTAAACTATTACTAAAATCGTTATTACTACTAGTAACATAAGAATTGTTGTACTAAATGACTTTCGCACTGTACAAAGTATGAGATAAATTGGAATCTAAATTGAATCACATGTGAAAAATTGTAGTATTTTCTCTTAAATTGTATGCAATTATATTAAAGATTAACGATTGGAATTCCCGGCATAAAGGGTGAGGCAAAATGCTTTTCATACTCCCGGCTATCTGATAGGGAAACGGCGATTCGAAAAATTAGTGGCCCAAGTGCTCACCCTGAGCCGGCTTAAAGATTAGACATCAGAGATGGAGTTTAAGATGGATTTCGGTCTTTTATGTTGGAAGTAATCTCTTGCGTCGTAATTTGTAGCTAGTTGAACCAATTTATTGGGGGTGTACAAATGCTTTTGAAAAGAACTTTGTTGCTATAGTCTGCAGGAAAGTGTAGATATAGGGGGATATCTGTGTCCCAATGGAATTTCATGTTTCTTACGAACCATGTTGCGTTAAGGATCAAGTATCGTAGACATTTATTTTGCACACGCTATAACTTGAGAATATTAGTATCAGCGGAATGGCTCCAAGCCGGAGAAGCATAAGTGATAATAGGACGAATCATCAGTTTGTAGATAAGTAATTTGATTCTGGTGTTCAGCTTAATCTTCCTGTTGATTAGAGGATAAAGCTGGGCAATGGCTTTTGATGTCTTCACAGAGGGTCATGATATGGCAATTGAAAGTCCGCCATCTGTCCAACAGTACACCAAGGTATTTGATCTCTGTTTGCCTTGATTTTTGTGTTGAATAGGAAGATGTCCCTTTTAGGATTGGTCTTCTGGAGAATAGCATGTCTATACTCTTCTGAGGATTCACTTGTAGTCTCCATGTGGCGAACCACCTTTCAATCAGTAGTAGGTTTTCTTGCAGTTTCTTGATGGCAAGATGTGGCTGTAGAGATCTGGTTAATATCACTGTTTCATCCGCGTAAAGGGCTTTGATAGATGACAATGGATTGTGCGAGATATCGAACATGTATATGGAAAACAGAATCGGTACCATTAGGGACCCTTATGGGACTCCAGCCAAGATGCGTTTCTGCGTTGATAGTGCGCCGCCGAACTTACTTGCATACGCCTGTGTAAAAGGTATGACTTAATTAAATAAACCATTTCCAATGGTATTCCAGTTGAGATCAGTTTATGTAGTAGTCCGTAATGCCAAATGTTATCAAATGCACTGGCTATGTCAAAGAAAACAGCCCCAGTGCATTGATGGCAATTGAATCCATGGAGATGTATTCAACTACTGTATGTATCTATTGTGTGGTACTATGGAATTGACGGAACCCAAACTGCTAATTAGGAAGAATGTTTAATTTGTGTACGAAGGCTTGGAATCTGGAAAGAATAACTTTCTCTGCAATTTTACTCAGACTTGAGATGAGGATGATTGGTCTGTAAATTTGAGGCGGGTGCGGGTCTTATTCAGTCTTATGGATTGCAATTATATCCTCCACCTTCCAGCAGGAAGGGAAATGTATAAAACGGAGGATGGAATTTATTATATTGATCAATGTACAATAGCCTAACGTGGTAGTATTTTTATCACCTTGTTGGTGATGCTGTCAGGTCCAGGAGACATTTTGTTTTTTAGTTTCTTGATTATACCATATATTTCTGCGGGTAATGTGGGTGCAATTTGATTGGAACATGCTACAGAAGATTTTAATGAACTTTGGACATGTCTACGGATCTTGTCGATGTCATCGAAGTCTTGGTGTTCATATGAAGGTGTACATTGCTTATCTAAATTTTCTGTTATTGCTTCGGTTTATCTACATCAGTGTGGATGCGGCCTAGATCCGTTTGTTGAGAGGGAGGAGATTTGTTTTAGTTTTTGATCTTTCTGATTAGGTTCCAAATGGAGTGATTACCAGGAGAGATAGAAGTCAATATCTCTTCCCAAAGTTGACTTCTATGTTGTTTGAGGACATCTCTCGCTGCAGAATTGAGTCTGTTTAGTATTCTTTAATCCTTTATCCAAGTGTAAGCAAACAAAGTTTGCGCCTGAAGTATCTTCATAACTGAGGCAACTCGTGGTAAATGTGGAACAATCTCTCATCACTCCTTGTCTTAATATCTACCATATCTCCCATAATGCAAAGCACATCTCCTTGAGGACATGTATAATGCTATGCATAAAGGAAAGGACCACCACCCAGACCGGTTTTGACCAACAACTTTCTCTAAATCCAGAGTAATTTAATAATAAGGTGGTACACCGTTTAGCAACTGGTAGAAAAGTCATTTACCTAGTCATAGGTAAATATGACTTTTCCGTTGCTTCTGCCTTAGAATCACCACTTCTTGGTCTGGCTCGTACTTACGATACCGTCAATAAAGGTCGAAACCGGTCTGGGTAGTGGCCCATCCGTTAATGCACAGCATTATATATGTTCGCAAGGAGATGTACTTTGGATTAAGGGAGATATGGGAGATATTAAGGCAAGGAGTAACGAGAACTTGGTCCACCTTCACCACGAGTTGCCTCAGTCCTGAAGATACTTCAGGTGCAAACTTTGTTTGCTTTCACTTGGATAAAGGATTAAACTAAATTTGTTATAATCTAATCAAGTGAATAAAACTTCCAACATCTTTCTCTAAATCCAGAGTAATTTAATAATAAGATGGTACACCTTTCTACAACTCGTATAGGTAAATATGACTTTTCCATTGCTAAAAACTACTGGGTCTGGCTCCCACTGAAAACCTCAAGATAGGTCGAACCGGTCTGGGTATTGGCCCTTCCCTTAATGCATAGTATTATATATGTCAGCAAGGAAATGTGCTTTGCATTATGGGGGATATAGGAGAATTAAGACAAGGAGTGATGAGATCTTGCCCACCTATACCACGAGTTTCCTCAGTCCTGAAGATATTTCAGACGCAAACTTTGTTTGATTACATTGGATAAAGGATTAAACTAAATGTATTATATTCTAACCAAGTGAAAAAACTTACAAAATCATTAAATGTCATTAAACTGTACTGGAGTCTCACATTCTGTAGTATGACTATGTCCGAGACATCAGTCCTTCCATACGTATTGTGCTGGGTGGGTTCAGTGGGACCTGCCGCAACCGCATTCGTGGAACCTGTGTAGTTAGCAAGTATGTGTCCGTTTTTATTAGTATTTCGACTGTTCCAGGCGGGATGCTTAGCGTTCAAGTCACCGGCAATGATGACAGTCTCTCTGATATCCAAAATTGCCCCAAATCCGATGAGAGTAATGATTTTAGTGGAGGAATGTATGCTTCAAAGATTTTTAATCAACCAGCCGAGCTCATGAGAACCTCTACACCTGTAACCTCTATATTAGTAGTAGATGGAATATTTGTAGAATGATGCTGATTTAATTCTTGATTAGAATGCAGTGCCGCCGCCTCTTTGAGTCAACCTGTGAGTTCTGTACAGCTGGTATCCTCGGATTTTGGGGTTGTTCGACGATCTCAGATGGGTTTCATTTATCACAACTACAGCCGGTTGATGTCTTTGGGTGAACTCGTGGAACTCCAAGATCTTATTTCTGAAGCCGTTCGAGTTCCACGCAATAATCTATAGCGTGTCCAGATTTAGTTTATTCCTGTTCATGAGTGAGCGCTCTGATGGTTTGTGTATCCTTTAGGAATCTGTTAGAAGAAGATGGCGAGGGGTTGGATCTGCAAAACTCTAATAGCATATTTGCCAGAGAAGAGGTAATGATAGCTGTCATGTTTGTCTGTGGTGCTGATTGTTCCTGTTCCTGGTTTATCTGTTTAGAACGGACTACACCCGCATATATCCTTGTCTGTCGTTGCTGAGTTGTTCTTCTGAAGGCTTCTGGCTGCGACAGATAGGCTTCTGACAATTTTTGTTGGTCTTTGAGAAGCCGTGAAGCTGCGACATTTGCCGTGGATCTGCTGGGGGAGAAAGAGCCTCTGGTTTTGGGATGGTTTTCAGCTTTGTGCAGATATCAGTTGGGTGGTTGTTCCCGCATTTTAAACATTTAAACTCAGCCTTACACATTTTATGAGTGTGGCCAAATTTTTGACGTCTGTGTCACTAATCTGTGGAAGCCCTTTTCTTTAAGGGATCTGGGCTGATTTTCAGACCACAGATGGACGTCAGGTCATATATTCTTGTAAGCCTGGCTGAAATCTGCTAATAGTTGTGGCATCAGATTCTTGGCTTTTTTGGTCATTCTGCTGACCTTAATGTGTGGTAGGTCCTGTTAGTATAGATCAGCAGTCGCTGATCTACACCAGCCGCTGTAGATCTACGCCGCTGAGCTACGCGAAGTCTGAGGGGGTGGAGATCACCAAATCCCGCCTCTCATCAGTTGGAGATTGTCGTCGTCTTCGTCACCATCTCCGGACATAGAATACAGATTAAGAACAAATTTTATGAGGATGTTTTTTAATAATTTATGGCTAACCCCTCCAGTGACTCTACCAGGGCACCAGCGTTAATCTCATTGATATCGAGAGAACGCGGTGCAAAATCACTGCTTAAGATCGCAGGTCCTTCAGTCTGCAGAGATATCCCGTTGTCCCAATCAGTGGACTACCCTCAAAGAGAATTCCGCAGCCGCAAAAGACTGCCAGCAAAACCAAGTGTTGTGGAATGCGCGAAGTAATAGCAATTTATAGTACCATAATAAATGGGAAAAGGCCTGTCAAGAACTCAATTTGCAACAGAGTGAAAACCTACCTCCCTAAAATACCATACATCTACCACTTGTCCTCTTTTCGAATAGGGACTACACGGCCATCAGACCTTGTACATATTTCATGCAGAGGGGGAGACAGTAGCTTTCAAACTGTGTTACAATCAGTGCAATGTGAGTTTCGCGAAACACCTTAAATAAAATTTAATCAGGTGCAGCCTAAAATAATACGTCCGATCACATCAAAATCACAAGAAAACTCCGGTCAATCAAAATTCAGAAAATTTCACTCGCAATTATATTAAATTGTACGTGTTATATAAATCTGCGTATTATATGTATTATATAAATATGTGTATTATATATATATATATATATATTATATAAATTGTATGTATAATTAAACTGTATGTATACGCATGTAATTTATTTAACATATAAGAAAGTATTACTTGACATTAAAAAAAAATATTATTCAGAGAGAACTCCAGGGATTCAGAGACTCATCGAGGAAGGTCACATACTACACTCACCAGCAATCATACTTATTCTTGAATTCCTTCACGCTGTTTGCACTCACAACATCCTATGGCAATCACGCACCACCCTGTTAGAAAAAAAATATTTGCCCTCACCTCTTCTTAGCGGCATTCATTCCGAGCTTCCAGAGATGCCCCCTCTTGGCTTTTCTCCACACTCCATGAACTGAAAAATTCCATCAATTGAAATGCTGTTTTCCCCTTTCAGCGTTTGCAAGTCTTAAACATATCAGCCTTCTTTCTCCTGTTTGCAAGTACCTGCAGTATACAAATTCTCAGTTTGTCTTCAAAATCAGTATTCCGCAATCCTGATATAATTTTTAATGCTCTCCTTTGCACTATCGTCAATATGTCAGATTCACACCAGAAACCAGGACACCAGATCTCCGCACAATAGTCCAAGTGAGGTCTTATCAAGGCCTTGTAAAGAGGCAAAATGACATCCTTATCTTTACATGTGAACGTTCGTTTCAAGCCTTAGAGTTCTATTTACAATCTTTGCTACATAGCCCCTGAACTTTAACTTCCTATCTACTAACACTCCGTGATCCCTAGCCTCATCAGCTTCTTCAAGCATAATCCTACCCGTAAAATGCGACACTGTGTATCTAATCACACAGAAGTGAATGACTATATTTACTGACATTGAACTGATACCCATTTTCCCGTGCCCACTCAATTCCAGTCTATTCGAATCATTCTGCAAGTACTACATATCAGCTGCATTCTGTGTACCTACCTATCTTTGCATCATCAGAAAATATCTGTATGTCACTTTCCAGATCTTCCCAATATTATTAGTGTAGAGATTGAATAACAGTGGACCAAGCACATGATCCTCGTGGTACCCCACTGGTTATTTATTATTTTTTTTATTAATCTTTGTACTGGTTATTGGCAGTACTACCCTTTCATCTCGTCCAGACTTGATATAGGCCTAGCCTTTGCAAGTGTTTTACTCTATGCCTGTTCGAGTTATCATTGTAGTCATTCTCAGGTGGCAACGCCATGCCACCAGTGTGCCCTGTAGGACACTCGAGGAAAGAATGATTATATCCTTCTGCGTAAGCCCAAGCTGTTTTAAGTCCTTATAACTATCTGCGCTCCATACGCCATGTAAAGAAATGGTGTTGCTGGTAAACCTCGGAGATGCCCAATGCTCCTCCTGTATCTTAATAACTAGATCTTGGTTATTTTTATAGTAGTTCTCTTTATTATTATGACTATAGGCTAGAGGGCGCGCTGTTCCCACCATCTGAGCATCAGCTACCTAAACGTCACCATCTCTTTTAATCATAAGTCTGGCTCACGCAAACTTGCGTAGGTCCTATAAGGTGGTTCCATCGCTGTCACTCAACCTTTGCTATTGAAGTGGTTGTTCAGAATGGAGACCACGGCGTCATGCCTCCTCAAGCGGACCCCATGGGTGCGGAAGCAACACTGGGCTATATGAGGCAATGTCTCACTGTAGTGGCAGCCAGCCCTACAGTGTGAGTCGTCACTACCCCATCGAGCTGTGCGGGCTCGAGGAGGCAGGGCATTGATACTCCTCCTAATAAGGTCAATATACTCGAATCCAGGGAGGAGCCTGGAGCCATCCCTTATTCATTCATGCTGGGGAGGCAGCCGATATGACTCTTTTAAAGGAGCGCAATCTACAGAACAGTGCAACAGAGATGCCCATCTCTTGTGTTCTGCTGCTGCTGACTCAATTAAGGTATCCTGTTAAAGGGACCAGCGTTTAGCCCATCTAAAATCTTCTTGTATTAATGGGCTGTCTTCTTCCCCTATCTGCAGAGAGTGGAAGAAGATAGTTCTAACTGCACGATTCTTGACAGCCGCAGGCGTGGGATCACCCATCTAAGTAATGGAATCCCAAGCCCACCATTCTTCATCCTTGCGTGGAAATATGCAGTAGGGGTGTCAGGCTTCAGTCAGAGCAATGATCTTACGGCTGAACGGATAGCCCTGTCTTTTCGGAACAGTACCGAGATATATGCCCTTCCAAGCACCAGCGTGTGGTGAAAGCGAGGTAGGAGATAGTGGGAAAGGAGAAACACTCTTTGCTGGGGCTTAAGAGCAGCTTTCCTGAAAGAAGCGAATCCCAGCTTCTAGAATAGACGGGATAGAAGACCTGCCCTTTGGGGGTGAACATTATACCGAGGGATCTCCACTCTTCCAGGATGGTCAATTCATGCAACAGCCTCCTGTGCAAGGAAAACTCTATAGACTTGACCTTCAGATTCTTGTCACGACCGGAGGGGACAAGAGCGAAAGAGCAGGACTTCTCTAAATTAACAGAGAAGCCTCGAATAGAGCAGAAATCAACTGCCCGGTCAAGGTGTTCCTATAAGCCTATCTTAGCAGAGGTTTCAATCGTCCGCAGAGGCCATAGCATTAAAGGAAAAAGCGCCTAGAGAGTAGCCTATATGGCTAGGAAGAGAGTGAAGAAACTCATCAATTACGCAATCGAAGAAAAAAGGAGTTACAGGATCACCCTGGCGAACTCCCCGCACTGTGGGAATAGAAGTTGCAAGGGACCCTGTAGAAATAATGGTGCAGCTACCCCAGGATATATCCATAACATAGGAAAGAAAGGGTTCTGGACATCCAGCAATAGACAGCGCTCGAAGGAGGGCAGGAAGGGAGACGGTATCAAAGTCATTTTGGAGGTCCAGCTACTCCATATATAGAGGCTTCAGGTGGCGTCAGGAATCAGAGATTCCCGACGCCACCTGAATAATGGGATGTTGGAAGGCGACGAAGTCGTGGAGAAAGGGTGCACGGGGGATGGAGTAGTGGTGAAAGAAATGAAGAAGATAAAAGAATCGTAGAGCATGCTGTGGCCTTCGTCCTGGCTATAGCTAACACGTAGTTTAAGAAGAGAGTTGGACACCTGATAACTTATAAGAGCGGGGATAAGATGAGTCCGATTGACTATATTATGTAGAGAAGGAAACATCACGAGGAGGTGAAAAACTGTAAAGTGATTAACAGAGAAAGTGTAGCGGCACAGCACAGGTTGGTTTTGGTAGACTTTGATATAAAAGGAGAAAAGAAGAATAGACGGAAGTGGCGGAAATATAGGAAAATAAATTGGTGGAAATTGGAAGAGGAAGGTCCAAGGAATGAGTTTAAGGAAAAGGTATTGGAAGGAATGAAGTTACCAGAGGATGTAGAAGAATGGTGGAACTGGAACGTAAATAGTCGGAATATTAGAAAAATTGGAGAAGAGGTGCTCGGTATAACATCAGGAAAGGGGCCATCCGAGGATAAGGAGGCATGGTGGTGGAATGAGGAGGGGGCAGTTGGAGATCAGGCAAAAGAAAGAGGCAAAGAAAAAATGGGACATCACTGGAACCAGAGCCGACAAGTAGGCATATAGATTAGCGAAGAAAAGTGCAAAGAGAGCTGTGACAAGGGCGAAGACGAGGGTAATTGAAGAGGTTTACGAAGTACTGGAGAGAAACGGTGGTGAAGCTAAGTTGTTGAGAATAGCGAAAGCTAGATAAGGGCTCGAAAGACATAACATCAGTTAAGCAGATAAAGGACGCCACAGGAGTAGTACTTCAAGAGGAGGACAAAATCAGAGGAAGGTGAGAAGAATATTTTAGCAATCTACTAAATTAGGAGAATCCAAGAGAGGGGTGTGAGGATGGAGAGGCAAACGAAGGATCAGAGCAGGACATAAGTAGAGAAGAAGTGTACTGGGCACTGAGAAAAACGAAGGGAAAGGCTTTGGGAGCAGATCAGATACCTGGAGAAGTGTAGAGAAACTTGGGCAGCGAGGGCGTAGAGATGTTATGGGATCTGATGAGGAAAATAGCCCAACAGGAAAGGTTACCATAGGAATGGAGGAAAAGCATTCTCATTCCAATCTAAAAAGAAGATTTTCAAGATTGTGGCAACTATAGAAGGATCAAGCTGATGTCACAGACGTTGAAGATATGGGAAAGAGTAATTGAAGGAAGGATACGGCAGGAAACAAAAATTGGTGAGGTACAGTTTGGATTTATGACAGGAATATGGACAAAGGATGCAATATTTGCGCTAAGGCGATTGATGGAGAAATATAGGGAGATGCTGGCGGAGCGCTACATGTGGTGTTTATAGACCAGGAAAAGGCGTACGACAGAGTGGCCAGACAGGAGATATGGTGGTGTATGAGGAAGAAAGGGGGGTGTCGGAAAACTACCTGAGGTTGGAGAAGGAGATATATGAGGGAGCGAAAAATCAGGTTCAGGTCTAGCGTCGGCATGACAGAGGGGTTCCCCGTTGTCGTAGGGCTCCATCAGGGATCAACTTTGAGCCCCTAACTCTCTGATCTGGTCAATGATGTACTAGTGGAGGACGTCAAGAAGGAGGCGCCCGCCAGGGAACATGATGTTTGCCGATGATATTGTTCTCTGCGAATCATCCCGAGAGAAGCTTGAAAAGACCCTGGAAGAGTGGAGATAGGTATTGGAGGAGAGAGGCATGAAAAGTAACGGGGTAAAGACCGAATATATGTCAACGGGGAGTGACAAGGATATCATCATACGACTCCAGGGTGAAAGGTTAACTTCAGGGAAGAAATTCAAGTATCTTGGGTCGGTCGTCGAGAGGAATGGTGACCTGGATGAGGAAATACAGCACCGAATAATATGCGGTTGGATGAACTGGAGAAAGATGAGCGGGAGTCCTGTGAGACAAGAGAGAGAGTTGTAAGATGAAAGGAGAGGATAGGAAAAGGCACAGGAGAGGAAGATGAAGGGGGCGGAGATGCGGATGTCGAGATGGATGAGTGGTGTGACAAAGAAGGACAAGATAAAGAATGACTACATCAGACGGACGATCAAGATGGGACCGATCGGTAAGACTGTACAAGAAAGGAGACTAAGGTGGTTCGGTCATGTAGAGAGGAGGAGTGAGGAGTATGTTTCTAAACGAGTGGAGCGTATGGAGGTGGAGGGAAGGAGGAAAAGAGGCAGGCCCAAACTCAGATGGAGGGATAAGGGATAAGGCAGAGGATCTTAGGGAGAAAGGATGGAGTCGGGAAGATGCCCTAGACTGGAGAATCTGGAAGAAGAAGATTAAAGATGTGAACGCCGACCCCGTTTAACACGGGATAAGGCATAGCGAAAGAAGAAGAAGATTTATTTTCTACCTTATGAGTACCAAACGGTTTCATGAAAAATGTGCAGTAGAGCAGTTAGCTAATCTTTCATATTTAGAACTACATTCAGTTATATACAAAATTTACAAATGGCGACTTTTACCTTTTTCGGATAGATTTTATAGTCGAGCTTGCTGTCGAGCGGGACACCCTCTACGTATGGATTAGGCATGTCATCGCTGTCGTAGATCATAAGATACACATTATTTCGATTACCTGTTCCATCTGTCGTTTCACCATCGCCGCTGAGGTGTAAATCCAGAGAGATCGCTAAGAACAAAAATGAAATCAGTAATAAAAATTAATACTCCGTTGTTCATTCAAAGTTGCTGATAGGAGGAAGGAATACAACTGGAAGTATACTGACCGAGAAGGTAATCGGAAAACAACGAAACAGAAACCTTAGTTCTATGTTAATATGAAGAATATCTTCATGATTTAATGCAACAGTTCGAATTCTGAATTGAAAGGAGGAATTCTGCAGCGAAGAAGAGATTAGAAATATTCAATGATACCATTTATTTTATTTATTCATTGGTTCTTTAATATTTATTGTTCTCCTAACATTTAGATTTAATATAAAATTAATTAATGAGTTCTGTAAGCTATAATATACACTAACAATTGGTGTAGTCTGGAATGCTAAAATTTTAATCTTGGTTATGGATACAATATTTGGCACGCTATTATTTATACACCAAACTCTACAAGCACTATCTTAGCTAGCTTACTATATCAATCGCTCGATCACACATTTTAATTATTAGTTGCGTTTTAGTAAAATAATTGCAAGTCACTTATCCATATTACAAACTTATCAAATCATTTTAATCTGATGAGGAAGATCTAATGAGGAATTTGAGAAACACTATCTTCTAATTAAGGACATGATATTTAAAATTATTATCAACTGAAAATGAGATGAGCGTACGTACAACTTTAAGTCTTAGCTGGTACAAATCCGACTGGAAGAATTATTACTAGAAGTAGAAAAGATCATGGACAGGATCACATTGCTATGCAGAAACAAAAAGGAAAGCCACCAACAGAGAGAACTGGAAGGACATGGTGCTGCACCTCTCACTGAGGAAGCTACATGAAGAAGAAGAAGAAGAAGAAAAGATAAAATGAAACATCATCGGATTGGATGAAACTTAAAAAACATTATAGATCTAAATATAACGAACGTTTACTTTATATTTATGGCGACAATTTGAACACTAGAGAGAAGTTGGCTTTCCAATTAAGCCTTCCATAAAAGATCAAATAAAAGAAACAGTAAATCATAAACAGCATTGCAGTTCACTAGCTTATAATAGGTACATTTTACAAATTTAGGTATTTACAAGTTGCACAAAACTTTCACAATACAGAGAAAGAAATAGATACATTTATGAGAAAGTACAGAAATAGTAATTTATTTGATAGCATCGTTGCTATCAAAGAAATAGCATCGTTGACAAATAGCAACGACACATCCTTTACAATTTTAACGAGAGCTTTTATTGATAAAGCCGGTGAAAACAATGCACATCTAGTAGTAATTGGAAAATATGGATTGGACGAGAAGAATGAAATTAAGAAAGACTGATAGCCATCTTTGAAACTAGAGAATGAATGCGTTCTTCAAGAATATGAAGAACCTTAAATGGAAGTAGAGAAGCTCAAATAGAGAGGCTTATTGGAGTATATTTTAAAAAACAGAAAATATGGCATAGATCCACGGCATAGTATAGTAAATAATTCCAGTATTGGTACTGACGACATGTGAGTGGGGTAGAAATTGTTATAAACAAAGGATAGGAAAGAGCGACACTTCATAAATGCAAACTACAACTGTGTTGATTGATGAAATCTGAAAAAAATCAAGAGGCCCGAAAAGAGATGGGATAAAAGTTTGTTAATATTCATGCGAATGAAGACTTTTTAATCAAAAAGTTTGAATGAAAACTATGAAATAAAAACAAACTCCCATAATTAAGTTCAGAGACACATTAATGGAATCATAAACGGTGAGAAAAGTATCAGAAAAACTCTAAATCTTCTCCTAAAGAGCACAAATAGGGATAGAATTTTAAACAAGTTAAGTGGAACAGAATCCTCTGAGAGCTGTTAAACAAATGGCAAAAATAACAAAAGAATTTAGAAACTTCAGAAGAACAAGAAAATCAGAATTACATTGGAAAATAGTTAGTGTCTAAAAGGAGTGTGAATAGAAGGCATCAGAGGACAAAATAATTTGGTAGCTACTGAAGATCGAGTAGAGAATATAGAGAAAAAAAATCAGATCAAGTAGTAAAAAAGAGTTCCCGTGCTAAATTATTTGACACCAAAATCAGACCAATAAGAAAGCAAAAATATACTGTTTCCAATGCAGGAGATGCAAATATTCCTTGATGTCCTTTTCATGTCCAGTATCCAGTGGAAAGCATGAGAAAAGGCGTAAGGTGAATATGAGATTGAGATATCGAGAGAACCTTTGGAAGCAGGTGGTAAACCAGTCAGTAGTGGAGGAAGTAAAATTTATAAATCTACTTAAGACAGTAGATTATTATCTTCTGTCTTAAGTAAAGAGTATCATCTTTTAACTTTTAT